>NC_041389.1:295482544-295501960 GCF_002162155.2 Triticum dicoccoides
TACGCCACACCCCTCCCGATCAACAGGACCCCCATTTCGACCGTAGGAGGTTTGTTTCCTCCATTTTGCGGTACGCCACACCCCTCCCGATCAATGGGACCCCCGTTTCGACTGTAGGAGGTCCGTTTCCTCCGTTCTGCGGTACGCCAGGCCCCTCCCGATCAACAGGACCCCGTTTCGACCGTAGGAGGTCCGTTTCATCCGTTCTGCGGTACGCCAGGCCTCATTTCCATCGCCTGTTCCGTCCAAGCCGGTTTGCTCCCATGCCTTCCGTTGCCTCCCGATGAACACGACGCATTTCGTTGCCTCCCCATGAACACGACGCATTCCATTGCCTCCCATGAACACGACGCATTCCGTTGCCTCCCCATGAACACGAGCCCTCGCTGTACGTATGCGCGACTAGGTGTTCGAGACCCCGCCCGTATGTACACACACATACGTGGCCGTATTTTCTTTCTTGCACCCTGGCCGCTGTACGTACGTGTACATGCTACGTGCGCGCCTCTACTATGACACGGACACGCCTCTACTACGACACGTGCGCGCCTCTACATCGACCAGTATATATGTACGTACAAGTTCGTGACCGGAATGATAACGCTACGTACGCTTCGACCAGGTGGGTCCCGACTGTCAGGCAGTTCCTTGCGTGCGAAAATGTAGCTGGTGGGTCCCAGCAGTCAAAGGGGCGAATCATTTTTTTGCCCGGACGCACTTCCTTTGCGTGCGAAGATGTAGCTGGTGGGTCCCAGCAGTGAGGGGGGCGAATCGTTTTTTTGCCCGGATGCACTTCCTTGTGTCCGAAGATGTAGCTGGTGGGTCCCAGTAGTCAGGGGGCGAATCGTTTTTTTTTCGGACGCACTTCCTTGCGTGCGAAGGTGTAGCTGGTGGGTCCCAGCAATCAGGGGGAAACGTTTTTTTCGCGAAATATGGTGGCCCGTCCGGTGGGTCCCCGCTGTCAGGTGGAGGAATAATTATTTTGCGCGTAATAAGGAGGCACTTCCTTGTTGCAGCCATGGACCCAGCTGTCAGCCTCTCCACGTACAATCCACGTCCGATGGAAGCCGTTCCTTGACCATGTTGACCATGCTGCACCGAGAGCACCAGGGCAGTGGACGACGGCGAGGCCTAGGAAGGGGACGACGCGGAGCCGGGGAAGACGCGGCAGTGGATGCGCACGCGTAGAGGAGTACGAGGGTTCACTGGTTCACTGCGGTGTGAGGCTGCCGTCGCCGCAGAATAACAGGGGGTGTGGGTGAGTAGAGGGATGGCCTGGCCAGCGGTGGGAGTAGTAGGGGGCGGTGAGGCCTCCGCCGCATCGCAGCCGGCCACGGGAGGCAGGAGCACGAGGCACGACCGGCGCTGGTTTGGGCGGCTGGAGCAAGAAGACCAGAGGTTGAAGAAGCACTACGGCCGTTGGATGGACATCGTACGGTCACTGGAGCTAGAATCGTGCATATTGACTAAGTTGACAAAGCCCTCCGTCCCCGTCAACTTAGTAGGCCCACAAATCAGCCTGCCACTCTACTGGGTCCCAGCTAACAGGGGGAGTATTCATTTTTTTGTGCGTAATAAGGAGGCACTTCCTTGCGTGCGAAGATATAGCTGGTGGGTCCGAGCTGTATAAGGAGGAATTTTTTTCGCGAAATACCGAGGCCCTTTCGGTGGGTCCCTGATGTCACGTGGACGAATCATTATTTTGCGCGTAATAAGGAGGCATTTCCTTGCATGCGGCCGTGGACCCAGCTGTCGGCCTCTCCACGTACAGTCCACTTCAGATGCATGTCGGTCGTTGACCACGTTGACCAGGCCGCGCTGAGAGCACCAGGGCGGTGGACGACGGCGAGGCCCAGGAAGGGAACGACACAGAGGCAGGGAAGACTCAGCAGTTGTTTCCCACGCGGAGGGGAGTACGACTGAACGAGGGTTTACTGGTTCGTCTGCCATCGCCGGAGAATAACAACAGGTGTGGGTGAGTAGAGGGATGGCTAGGCCAGCGATGGGAGTACGGTGGGGCGGTGAGGCCTGCGCGGCAGCACAATTGGCCGCGAGGAGGAGGGAGCAGGCAGTCCCGCCGGCGCTTGTTTGAGCGGCTGGAGCAGGAAGAGCAGTGATTGAAGAAGCACGACGGCCGTTGGATGGACATTCAACCGTCACTGCTTGTGCGTCAACCTTTTTTTAGGAAAGCCTCAAATCTGTGGAAAACAGCATACAGCCCATCTGCCATTATTTCTAATAATTTACAGCCCATTTGCTAATTCTTAAGGTTTTTTTGGAGCCCATATTCTTTTTGTTAGCATTACAGCCCATATTGTGGCCACGGTTAAAAAATTATATGAAATTTTGCATATTTCGGTGCGGTCCGAACTGTTTTTAATCCCGAAATTTCGACTCACATTCAAACTGATTTTAAAAATAAATGTATATCAATATAAAATCCAACAAATTCTCCATGCATAAAAATTAATGTAATTTAAAATCTTGAAATGAAAAAAAATATTTGAAACTAATTGCCGGTTTGATGTGTTTTAAAAATGTACAACCCATTTCTCATTACTGATGGGCTATTTTCTCGGCCAGCCGAATGAAAAGCTCTCCTCGTGTTGAAAGATTTGCAACCCAACAGGCCTGACAAAGCGACTTAATTGGCAAATCACAAAAAAACTGGGCTGTGGCCGTGGACCCAGCTGTCAGCCACTCCACGTACAGTACTCTTCCGATGGAAGTCGTTCCTTGACCACGTTGACCACGCCGCACGGAGAGCACCACAGCGGTGGACAACGACGAGGCCTAGGAAGGGGACGATGCGGAGCCGGGGAAAACGCGGCAGTGGAAGCCCGCGCGGAGAGGAGTACGAGGGTTCACTGGTTCGGCTGCGATGTGAGGCTGCCGTCGCCGCAGGGCCTGGCCAGCGGTGGGAATAGTAGGGGGCAGTGAGGCCTCTGCGGCAGCACAGCCGGCCACGGGAGGCAGGAGCATGCGGCACGACCGGCGCTGCTTTGGGCGGCTGGAGCAAGAAGATCAGAGGTTGAAGAAGCACTACGGCCGTTGGATGGACATCGTACGGTCACTGGAGCTAGAATCGTTCATATTGACTAAGTTGACAAAGCCCTTTGGCCCCGTCAACTTAGTAGGCCCACAAGACAGCCTCCCACCAAGGTGGTCCCAGCTAGCCGAGGGAGTATTCATTTTTTGTGCGTAATAAGGAGGCACTTTCGGTGGGTCCGAGCTGACAACGGGGGGAACATTTTTTTTGCGAAATACGGTGGCCCGTCCGGTGGGTCCCAGCAGTCAGGGGGAAACGATTTATTTCGCAAAATACTGGTGGCCCGTAAGGTGGGTCCCCGCTGTCAGGTGGAGGAATAATTATTTTCCGCGTAATAAGGAGGCACTTCCTTGCGGCTGCCGTGGACCCATCTATCAGCCTCTCCACGTACAGTACTCTTCCGATGGAAGTCGGTCGTTGACCACATTGACCACGCCGTGCCGAGAGCACCACGGCGGTGCACGACGGCGAGGCCTAGGAAGGGGATGACGCGGAGCCGGGCCACGGGAGGCAGGAGCAGGCGGTAGCACAGCCGGCCACGGGAGGCAGGAGCAGGCGGCACGACTGGCGCTGCTTTGGGCGGCTGGAGCAAGAAGACCAGAGGTTGAAGAAGCCGTATGGCCGTTGGATGGACATCATACGGTCACTGGAGTATTGACTAAGTTGACAAAGCCCTCCATCCCCGTCAACTTAGTAGGCCCACAAGTCAGCCCAACAATATGGTGGGTCCCAGCTAGCAGGGGGTATTCATTTTTTGGACGTAATAAGGAGGCACTTCCTTGCGTGCAAAGATATAGCTGGTGGGTCAGACCTGTCAGCGGGGGGAACATTTTTTTCGCGAAATACAGAGGCCCTTCCTATGGGTCCTAGCTGTCAGGTGGAGGAATCATTATTTTGCGCGTAATAAGGAGGCATTTCCTTGCGTGCGGCCGTGGACCCAACTGTCAGCCTCTCCACGTACAGTCCACTTCTGATGGATGTCGTTCATTGACCACGTTGACCAGGTCGCGCCGAGAGCACCAGGGCGGTGGACGACGGCGAGGCCTAGGAAGGGAACGACACGGAGCCAGGGAATACTCGACAGTTGTTTCCCACACGGAGGAGTACGAGGGTTTACTGGTTCGTCTGCCGTCGCCGGAGAATAACAGCATGTGTGGGTGAGTAGAGGGATGGCTAGGCCAGCGATGGGAGTACGATGGGGCCGTGAGGCCTGCGCGGCAGCATAGCCGGCCGCGGGAGGAGGGAGCAGGAAGTCTCGCCGGCGCTTGTTTGAGCGGCTGGAGCATGAAGAGCAGAGATTGAAGAAGCACGACAGCCGTTGGATGGATATCCAACAGTCACTGCTCTTGTGTGTTGACTAAGTTGACAGGGCGTTGCGTGTGCGTTAACCTTTTTTTTATGAAAGCATACGCGTCAACCTGTAGTAGGCGCACAAGTCAGCTTCAAATCAGTGGAAAACAACATACAACCCATCTGCCATTATTTCTAATAATGTACAACCCATTTGCTAATTCTTAAGATTTTTTTGGAGCCCATCTTCTTTTTGTTAGCATTACACCCCATATTGTGGCCACGGTTAAAAAGTATACGGAATTTTGCATATTTCGATGCGGTCAACTGTTTTTAATCCAGAAATATCGATTTACATTCAAACTATTTTGAAAAATAATTTATATAAATATAAAATCAAAATAATTGTCCACGCATAAAAATCAATGGAATTTAAGATCTTGTAATGAAAAAAATGAAACTAATTCCCAGTTTGATGTATTTTAAAAATGTACAGGCCATTTCTGGGCAAACCGAATGAAACTCTCCTCGTCTTGAAACATTTGCAGCCCAGCAGGGCCGATAAAGCAATTAGGCCTTGTTTGGGTATTTCTTTTAAAAAAATAGAACTGTGCTAGCCATTTTTAGCAAGAAAAAAACACAACTGGGCTCATGATGTGGTAAACATAAATAAAAGCCTGGCTAGATGGGCCACAGCCCCCGCACAGCCCTGTTGTTACCCTGATTCGTCGCTAAAACTAGTATAAATAACAACTGCTTGTTCCTCATTGTCTCAAAAAAACTGCTTGTTCCTCAAAAAAAACTGCGCGACTTGCTGGGTCCCTGGTGTTAGCCGCTCGTAGTGTAATTCTCTCGTTTATTGACTACGTTGACGATGGCGTGAGCCCCAGATGTCCAACCATTAGGAGGAACTATATTTTTGGGCTTTTACTATGAAGGCACTTGCTTGCGTACTGCCATGACGCTGGTGGGTCCCTACTGTCATCCTCTCCACGTACAGTCATCTCCTTGTTCCTCTCGGTTGTTGACGACGTTGACAACGCAAGAGGGCGACGCACCGCGCACGGTGAGTGAACCAAGGCCGCAAGGCGGAGGACGATGGCGAGGCCTCGGATGGAATGAACAGGAGCCGTTGAAGATACGCCGGTCCAGTCGCAGGCGGAGGGGAGTACGAGGGTTGACTGGTGGGGGTGGTGGGGGCTAGTCACTTGGCTTCTGTAATGCACAGTGAGCTCAAGCAGCCGGCGTGAGTGATGTTATTTCCCTTGGTTGTGATTTGTTACAATATTTCACTCTAAATTAAATGAATGACAAGCCATTTGCCTTGTTTCAAAGAAAATATGACAGTCACAACCGAGTTGAAAAGGGCAGGAACATCTAACTCCAGCTTACAAACTGTACAAAAGCACGAGGGTTGATTGTTCATCAGGTTTACAAAAAAAACAGGTTGAAAATGGCAACAACATCTAACTCCAGCACTGTTTTCGGCAGTCACAGTCAAATGGATCGGTCAGGTCCATAGAATGAACATCCTGGATCGTAAAATTTACTGGATTATGACCACAATATGATGTAAATAGAAGCCCGACACGTTCAGAAGCTCTTTTGCCCACCTAAAACTCCTTTTTTTGCTCTTCGACATACCCATCCGTCAAAACCATGCTGCTGATAAACTTAAGCCTGATGGACAATAGTAACCTCGCATTCAGCAGGAAAAATGTGACAAATCTTGTGTTTGCACGGTTGGCTACGTATCGTTCTAGTGTTATTGTCTTCAATCGAATCTCATGAGAAGTGAGAAAATCCCGATGCTTACGAATCCACCGATTGGTTATAACTTTCTTACCCCGTCATGTTGCCTAAATAGACATGAAAATTGAAAACAGTTAAGGTCTAAAAGAAGAATGTCGAAAGAGCAACAGCTGAACGGTTATTTCTAGTACACTATATGCGGGCTTCCAATGTGCGTGAAATTATCACCTTTATATACAACTTCTCCAGACATGGAAAGCATTGCAGCAAGCAAATAATCTTGTTCAGATCAAGACTATTCATTTGGATATATAAGATCTTGACAGAATCCAGCACCATTGATAGGGCAACCATGGAGAAACTCTTCATTGAGCATAGAACATAATATTAGTACAAAATGTGTACTCCAAGATGATATATAAATTATGCGCAGAAATTTAAAATGCAGCATATGGTTACAAGTGTAGATGATAATATAAAGTACCTGAAGAACTGTGGAGCCAAACACCATATTGAAATGAGCACAGAGATCATGTATTACACCCAAGGTCTCCAGTTTAGGCGCAGAGATGACGATTATTTGCAACGGTGAATAACAAGAATCAAGGATCAACCTTTGAAGTGAAGGGGCATCTTGGATGATGAGCTGCCTTCCGTCAAAAGAAATTCCAATTCTTACAAGGTTAGGCGACTTTATTTGGAGACAACCGATTCTAACTGTGAAAACAAGCACCAAGCACTCCAGCGCAAGGCAACTGGAGTGGATGATGTTGTGCAATGAGGCCTCCGATATACGAACCCGCACAAGTGAAAGTTTCTTGAGAAATGGGAGTCGAAGGTTTAGTACCAGATTGTCTAGAAGGTAGCACAGCGCAAAGGTGGCGGTGTGGAGAGAGGAGGAAAACCGCGAGATGGACATCGGTGCTGAGGGCACAAGTTCATGGCGTTCTATATGTGGTATGTGATTTCCAGGGGAATAGTAGAACTCAAGCAGCTGTAGTTTTGTGAATTCAGGGGATTTCAGCCAGGCGTCCACCGTGCAGGGCATGGTATGCTTGCTCAGGTAGCATGACAGGATGCAGAGGATTTGAATGGAGCCCTGGTGGGAGGAGGTGATGGCTCTGGGGATTTCAAAATCATTGAAGAGAGATAGCCGATGACAATCGAGATTAAGGGGCATGGCGCGCCATAGAGGGCACCACCGAATTGAGAGGACTTGGGTGCGGCAGCAATCCTTGGTGGGGAGAAGCGAGATGATCTCCCCAAGGACGGCGTCCGGGAGATCGCTGATGCGGTCCACCCGAGATTCTAAGGGTTCCTGGGATCCGGTGGGGGCGGGGTCGCCGCTTCTCCCTGCGCTGCCGGGTGCGGGATCTACAACAGGCGTCGCCGCTGGCGGGAGCCCCATCTTCTTGGCGCTGGGGTCAGCCGACTCCATTTTACTCGAGGGCGTCGCGTCGCGCTCACGGATTTGAGAAGAGTAACGAATGACAAGCCTAGTTGTAGTGCGGGCGAAGAAGAAGGGAGCTGGGGGTTTTCTGTAGGAGTGAGGAAGAAGGGGAGCTGGGGTTTTCTGTAGGAATGAGCTGACGTGAGGTGGGTGGGAGCGAGGAGGAAGAAGACCACCCAGGTTTTTTTGTGGGGGAGGGGGGCGGTGTGCTGGGTGTGGGTAGCGCCTTTTGAATTGATTTTACTATTTACTAGTGTGGATTGGCTATTTTGTCTTGGGCCCAGAGAAACAATTACTACTAGTACAGTGGAGACACTCTATAGCTACCTAGAAAAACAATTACTACTAGTACAGTGGAGACACTCTACCGCTTCTGGCTCCTCCTAGGTCATTGAAATGTCTCCCTCTACTGAATGCCATTATACTTTTGTTCACCGACATGCAGGCAATGCAGTGCGCGGGCCCAAATGCCATCCACCAAATTAGTAGGCAGTATGCAGGTGGAGAGTCACCCCGGTCGTAGCGCGGCAGTAACGAGCCGTCGTATCACAAAACCCCACCTCCCCACAGTCTAAGTTTGGCGGACGAAGCAACCATCATTTCACTCCTCGCTGAATCCCCTTCTCCCTCACCGTCTTCAAGAAAGGCAACACTCACATCTGCCACTGTTCTTCTCTCCCAACGAAGGGAAGGTAAGCGGATCCGTGATGTTGGTATATTTTCGTTTAGAGAAAAAAAAGAACTTTTGCAAAGCAGTAACCGATCCTCACTCTCTTTTTTGCTTCATTGTCATTGCGATTGTGTTTTCCTTTTAGTGATCTCCTAGTATTCGTCAGTGTCATGATGGACCAAGGAGAACCAGGCAAAGATCTGCCGATATTGGAGCAGACGCGGGAGACTGATCCCCATGAGACAGAGAGCTCCAAGAAGATGGAGGCAACCACCGAGCCGACCCCAGATACGCTCACGGCCACTACTGAGATGGTCAATGCCCCGTTTGAGGTTACAGCCCCCGTGGCACTGTAGGAGCAGTTTTCCCCCTTCGAGGATGTGTCCCCCCCGCTGAGCTGCCCAAGGTGATTTCCTTCTTTGCCATCTCGATTGTGGTTTTTCATCTAAGTATGTGGTGATTTGTTTTTAGAAAAGGAAGTATGTGGTGATTAATAATGCAAAATTTTATTAGCTTTGATGCCATGCTATACATAGTGGTTTAAATAACTTGTGGTTCTTATACTAAAAAGTAATTCAGAATTTGTTTCTATTTCAATTAGAGCCCTGATGCAGACAAGGATTGTGTGGTTGTGCATGTCACTCGCTATGAGACGGACGACCTGAATATACGCACTGGGAAAACAGAGTTCTTAGGCTGTTGGATCCTGGAAGCCATTTGCGGTTATACCAATGAAGAGTTGTATTCCAGCCTCACTGTTGTCAGGCATGTTGTCCAGGGTGTACTGAAGCATAAGAAGTTCAAAGCTACTCCTCCGTTTGTGAGGCATACTGTTCTTGTCAAGCTTACGCAGGAAGATGACGTGGCATGCCTCCACAAACAAGTTTATCAGTGGCAAGGCCACAAGGTTGTCTTCATGAAGGTTCACAGGATTGAGCTGTTGCGGGACGTCCTCGATGATGTTCATGGCAAGGTCCGTCTTGTGTCTAGCCCAAATTAGATCGAGGCATGAAATAGTTGCCCCAGCTAGTGTTTAATAGTAGTTTGGATTGTGTCTAATTATCCAAACCTTGCCTGTTATCGACCCCTCTGGGGCTAGTGCTCTGTTTGAATCAGTTTATGGGAATTGCTGCTACTTTTGTGTGCCCGTGAATCATGTGAGAACCATCGTAATTGTTGCCGAAATAGATGCGTCCTCACTAGTTTTCATGAATATGGCATGCTAAGACATAAGTTGTCACGGTTTATCATACGAGCAGTGTGTGTTTTGATGAAATAGAGCACTCGTTCGAGAACCGTGCGCCGACGTATACATAAGTCCTTGTAAACACTGTTGGTGCTACCCCACTTGTAAGCAGTTGTGCAAAACACGGCACATTGGCTCAGCTCGCTTCAACACTAGGCTATCGACCAGCTAACAATCAACAATCTGTTGTCTGACATATAAACAACTACTATATATCTTGTTACAGTGGTTCATGCAGTTAATTGAGGCCACAATGTAATAAATTCCAAACGTTCACACGCTAGTCCAGCGCTCATGTGGAACACTCACAATTAAACTTGTCTTCACAAAAATCTTGAAAAGCATAAGTTAAGCAATTTTATACATTTCAATGATTCATAGAACATAACAAACATATACTAGTTCACAGCAAAAGACAAAGTTGTGAGAAGGTTTACAAATCAGGAAAAAACAAGCAAGGCTTCTCTGAGCAAAGGGCCTCCCGGCAGGCTTAAATTTCCTGGAGTTCACTCTGGTTTTTTCTTGTTGCCACCATCCAGGGTTAGGTTCTCTCATTCCAGAATAACCAATTATAATTGTGGTCTCAGCTGGAATGCTGAACTGAACCATGCAGTGTACTGACCAGCTGAAATGCTTGTGCATTCCACTAAATTTAAGCACCGCTATTTGCAGAAATAAGCAGACCACAATGCCTCTTGTCCGCGCACCTGTCCAAAAAACCGCCGTGCAGCCGTGCCAGCTAGTCCTCGGTCCATGGATGAACTGGTAGAAAGTGCATTCCGGACTAGGATGCAGTTGTTTTCGCTCATCCCTGCACTGCAATCAGGAAGTAAAACATATGAATCAGCTTCTTTTAGATTGCGTTGGTCATTCTACCTTAGTTACTACCAATGTAGGGATACCTTGAAGACGGGAGGTTAGACGACGGCAATGAGGGATAGCCATCTCATTTTGCGCAGTTGTACTAAAACTGAGGTGTGTGCTTTTGATTGCGCGGATAGAAACTATACTGAGACAGACATCCCGAAACGATATGGAGACAGACATCCCTGTTTGTGCAAATACGAAATACGGTTATTTAAACAGTGACACATATTACTACTTTCCCATGTTTCCTCTTAGAACCAAGTCCTAGATTCATGCTACAGCTTTCCCACTTTCTTCCCTGTATGAACCAACGCTTTGAGTTCACTGTATGAACTAGCTTTACTTCTAATAATAGTAGAAGTCTAGGTGGCTTTGTAACAGTGTACGGAAGTAGAAAAGGATCCACACGAAGGGGGAAGAGCTGGGGAAGTAGACCAAGGCAGGTTTCAAAGGAATATATACCTGAGGGTCGTCGGCATGTGGCAAAGACGGCGTCGGGAGGCTGCATCTTGGCCACAATACCGTAGGGAGGAAGAAGGGGTCGGAGGCCCTCCCGAGCCGGCGCTCTCTCGGAGAGAACGGCACGGCTGCCGATCGGGACGCGCGGGCAGCCGTTGGTCTCCTCCCACGCCGCTGACGACAGTGTGAACGATGCACCTACACCCCCTGCCCCAGTCGAGGTTGTCCGGCCGCATTTGTGACCAGCCGTGAGCTGAGAGAGAGAGTGTGGCCACCTATGTCTTGCTTAGATCTGGAGAGCATGAGAGAGTGAACGAGAGGAACCCTAGTAAAGCAAGCGCTAAGGCTCCTGCTTTTATATATAGTGGAGTGATTTTTTTGTACCGGCTTCAAAAAAATGCGCTCCTACGTGTACCCGCGAGTGGGTGTGAGAGAACTAGTGCGTCCGTGCACCGCTTCTCTTCGTGAGAGTACAATATATACTATGCCCAAAGAACGTTCGCCGCAAGAGTAATAGTAGTATAAGTGTGTGATGTGTGAGCTAAAATAAAATGTGTGCGCCATCTTTTGTTTTTTAGGAGTTCTGAGGGTAGGGTGTGAAGAGCACATATGTGCGTGATGTCTACCTGCAGATAGAGGATGGGTGCGACGTGCGAGTCTGCGAGAGGACTCGAGAGAGTCGTGACTCGTGAGGGTGCGTGTGCGTGAGAGAGAGGGGGGCACGTATCAATGCAATGCATGTGTCCGTAAATCATTATCCGACAAACATTCTCCACAAGCCTTTTCCTGACGAACACCGTAAGAACCGTTAGATCGGCATCCGACAATGTCAGTTTTGCCATGTCATTTAACAGAACAGCCACTCCTCCTACACACAAATCTTCCACGTGAGTGTTAGCAACTGCCGTATGCTCCCTCCGTTCCGAAATGCAGTGCATATAGCTTTATTGAAAATTAAAACCTCGCAAACTTTTACCGAGTTTTCGTGTACCAAATTGCACATGTAGAATACCCTGTATATATCATTTCATTCATCTTCGATAGGTAACTATAAAGATGGGTGAGGAGTCTACAAAGAAAGACCATCGTATCACCCGCAGCAATTTCAACCATCCTTTAGTGTCGAGGAATATCATAGGAACTCTATATGATATGATTTTTATAGGATTTTTTTCCTTTAGAGCCAATTGGTTCATAGGAATAGATTCATATACTCTACATTTCAAAGGAAATAAAAATGATATCATTTGTATAGCTTTAGAGCCACTTGGTTCATATGAATGGATTCCTATACTCCCTTAATTTCAAAGGAAAATAAACATTAGCGTATATTCAATAGAAAAGTTCCTATGATATGAACCAAATTACATCTCTTTACTAATCCCTCCTCATAGGAATTGAGATACATATCATCTCTAGATTCAATAGAAAAGTTCCTATGATGTGAACCAAATGACATCTCTTTTCCAATCCCTACTCATAGGAATTGAGATGCTCCATGTCATCTCTTTCCCTACAACTTCCACGTATGCATCTTCTATTCCTAAATAGATAGTACAACCCACTAGTAGCTTTTTCCCAAAACATGCGACTATGGCAAAAGAACTATATAGTGTGCCAATAACTTTGAAAGATGGTCGCTGGATGAAGCTAACCCGACAGTGCAGAGATGGGCAAATCCGAGCACTACTGGCCGTTGGATATCATCAACATTCCACCAGATCTGCCACATGTACAATTTAGAAGACTCCATGGTTGAACTTAAGCATAATGCACAAACCTCAAAACACAAGCACTTCTTCTTTGTTCTAGAATCTTCTGTATCATAATTGATTATTTTTTTCTAAATGAATTGCCATTATTTGTTTTTTACTTTATGATTTACAATGCACAACCCCATGAATCTTAACATTTTTATAAAACTAATTGATTTTGAATGAGATGAACTATAAGAACTAAACGAACATCTACATCATGCATATATGACTCAAAGCTTTACATGCTATAGTGTGTATTTATTCATAATTTGGTTTCGAAATCTCATGCGTTCAATACATGTGTACCTTACTAGTTTTGAGTAGAGTAGCAAATTTCACGCGGCCCCGGGTATATCAAAATGCAGGGCCCATGCATCATTGCCTTTCGGTCGAACCTACGTCCACAATTTTTTGTACGTGCTATATCTCCACTGGTCCCCGAACCCAAATGCTGCCTCGTTCCCGTAAAACCAAGCGGCCCACACATATTTAAGGCGTCGACTCGATCACTCGAACCCGTTTACTACGATGTGGCCCCGCACGCCGTAGTACACCTACAAACCCTACCGCCGCACTCATCATCGGTTTTCTTCAAGAGGACGAGGGAGAAGCCGATTTGTAATGGAGGCGCTTTAAAAAAAAGGATCTGTAGTGGAGACCCCTACCCTAGGGTGCCCTAGGTAGCTGCCGCACGCATCATTGTTTTCTCTTTTCTTTATGCTCTTGCGCGCTAGAGTGAAATGATGGTTGCTTCGTCCATCCAGCTTAATGCGAGAAAGGTGGGGCTTTGTGATTTGACCCCTCATCGCTCATTTTCTACTACTACGGCGCTACGACCGGGGTGCCTCCAATTCCAACCGCTGCTCCAAACTGTAATTTGGTGCATCGCACGTGCAACAAGACGGTGGATGATCCACATGTCTGCCAAAGGGGTCATGTTAAGTGTGCCGGCATTTCGTGTGCGGACTGACCCTGCTTGAGTTGCTACGCCAACACGACAGTAGCAGCCTACCACTTGGTTTTGCTCCTTGGTGAATCCCGACTATAGTGATCTAAAAAGATACGTGCTGAACTACCCTCTCCGTCTCGGCTTTTTATTTGTAGGCGTCTCAGTTTATAGGGCCTGCACGTAGTTCTAGGTCATCCATTTGACTAACTAAATATGAGTTACTATGTCACAAAAAGTATAGCATTGGATTCTTATTGGTTGATATGTGAAGAAACAAGAAACGAGGTAGAAGTTAATGCACCGCGCCTTAGTATTGTGGGATTATTTGGTTTTCATAAGACGTGCGTTTGGTTGCAAGGGTGGTCATGAATGGGTTGGGATCGTTAAGAGAATAGACATGTTTGGTTATAAAGCACATGAATGGTTCAAGTCAAAAAAAAGAGAATATGCCTTGAAGATGCTGAACCATTCCACCCAACCAAATCGGTCGAATCAAATGGCCACCCTTTGCATGCATGACTATGTGAGCATGACTGGTGGTCCCATCTTAAATAATTAGCTCATCTCTTATATTCAGCCAAACACATGAATTGAATGGTTCAATCCCAAAAAATTTGAATGGTACCAATCCATTCATATGACACCTTCAACCAAACGCATCCGACGGAGGGAGTAGTTGTATTTAAAAGTCGAGGGCGGGGCTTTTCCTGCGCGGTAGGCGGGGCAGTTCCGCCTAGTCGGTTCGACAGAGACGCGAGAAGACGAGGGAGTAGGCTGCTGCAAACGTAGGGCTGTGTGATTTGACAGCGAGTTACTGCTGGACAGGTGGGGCCCCATGATTTGACTTGCCATTATCATTTTAACTGCGGCGCTACGACCGGCGTGAGTCTACTGATTCCTGACCACCTCCATACAGGTGCCTCTCCCAATGCTCCACCATGTAGTAGTAGAGGCTGGCTCTTGCATGAGAGCCCACTTCTCCACTTTTTTCCTTGCCTCTCTTTCCTCCACATATGCAAAAATACCATTTAAAGCGCACCCTCCGTCTAGGTGTGTAAGTCATCTTACGAAAATCGAATAATCCCAAAACACTTAGGCGCGGTGCATTAACTTCTACCTCATTTCTTGTTTCTTGACATATCAACCAATAAGAGATAAAGGGTGTGCATGCTTTTAATGACTTGAGACTATCAAACACGACATGCATTGGTTAGTTCATTGCATGCAATACTATTAAGTAGCAAATAAACGTTAACGTTTCCCGTTTTCTCCTCCTCCTTGGTCACGGTGCACAGCCTAAGATGACTTACTCACCTAGACGGAGGGAGTATTGTACTTACTTGCTCCTACAGGTGCTTAAGCTTGCCACATAGGCATAAAGTCTGATGTGGCAAGTTAATCAAGAAGAGAGAGACTATTTTGGTGACCCAAGGAAGAAACGGTGCTAAGCGTGTGTACCTAGGTGAAAAGACAATTTTGAGTCTATAGCTAATTAAATGAAGCAAACTTAGCAACACCATTTCATTGGAAGAGGTCACTCCTTGGCAAATGCAATAAATACTAGTACTCCCTGTGTCCCATTATATAAGAATGTTTTTGACACTACACTAGCTAGTGTAAAAAACGTTCTTATATTATGGGACGGAGGGAGTACGAAAAAAGAGATAGAGAGGAGTAAAAAAATACACTTATATCCAACCTTATAGCCAACCTTGTTGTAGTATGAGTGACTAAGTGATGACAAGGTATGACATGCCAACATCAGATAGCCTAACGCACCGTGTTAAATCTCCAAGGGCGCGACCACGTGAACGACGCGACGGTCGTGGTAGGCGCGACCATGATATGGGCTGCTGGCAGCCCTTGGATCTGAGATCAAACGGTCACATGCTAAGTTGCTGAAAATTTTAAGAATAACCCTCCAGGATAGGATATTCACCCATAGGTCTAGAATCACGCCATGCAACCGTTTGATCTCAGATCTAAGGGCTCTCGGAAGCCCGTATCATGGGAGAATGGAAAGCCACTACCCCGTCGTTCGCACGCTGGCAGTTCGCTCCTACCCATGGCGCAATCCATCGATAGTGGAGTACTACTATACAAAAGTATACATTTTTTAAAAGGCTAGCGTACTGTTCATCACATATACTCCTATATATATAGCCAGTTAAATTCTCAACCTAGAACGACGTGCATGCCATGTAGTAAACCGATCCGGAGGAAGTATAGTAAAATGAGGTGATTTTACCCAGCGATCGGCGGGGGAGCATGGCCTGTCATGCGGTCCCACGTGTCATGATGTACCAAGGCGATGCGCGTGTCCCTCTTGAGGCAGAAGCAATACTAGTACGTGGTTTGAGATGATGTCGAACCGAAGTGTGAAATAATGGTTGCTTCGTCCGTCTGGGAAGGTGCGGCATTGTGATTTGACGTCTGATTGCTCATTACTAACACTGGGCCGGTACGAGTGGGGTGAGTCCCCCTGCTGTTCTGCATTGTTATTTCGTGCTTGACACGTCGACCCGGTTGCTATATGTCCCACATGTCGGTGACAGGAAGTACAAAATTCATGAAAGGGAGCGTCGACGGAGGAGTATACTACAGAATTCATGAAAGGGAGCGACTTAGTTTTGGAAAAATATGTTTTTACGGAGTACGTACCCACTAGGGTTTATAGGGCTCATCTAGAAAACATACGTTTTTCCGTTTGATAAGTCCCAATTCTAGTACTATACTAGTAGTAGTACCATTACATGTTGGATTTCGAGGTGCGTTAGATCACCCGACGCAAGCAGTGTCAAGAGGAAACTAACCAATGCATGTACAAGTTCATGGAAATTTAGTGTTCATTCATGCATTTGTTCTAATTAATGCCTCGATAAACATAACTTCTTGAGACAAACGAGCGTACTGTGCAAACTACGAAATTAATTCGACCACTCACCGTCTACCTTGGTTGGAGAGATTTTGAAATTGAGCCATAAACTGGAAAGGAGGGAGTAGTAACTTTTGTCTCGATTACTATTTGTGGCCTTGTATAGATGCAAAATGTATTTTTTTATAGTGGCCTTTTATAAGTAAATAGAGGGAGTACTAACCAAAGTACGTAGTAGGGACGAGGAGTAAACGGAGGGAGTAGTAAAATTTTCTCCTCGTGCTGTGAGCCACCGCGCGCGTGGGCGAGGGAGCGGGTGTAAAGGCGCCTTTAGTACTCCAGCTTCACCTCATCCTGCGAGCCACCGCGCCCATGGGCGGGGGAGACGGCGTACTAAGCAAGCTTCTCCTTGTTCTGCGAGTTGACGGGACACATCAAAAGTACTCCAATGTATAGAGCCTTGCCTCTAAGGTAGGCCCCACATGGTTTGCCTCTTTTTTTAATTTAACATAACGCGTCAAGTCGCAATTTGTTTGTTCACCCATGGTAGACGATCCTCCCTCCACCAAGTGGACAACCAGTACACGTGCCAAATTACCACGTGGGCTGCCTTTTTCGTACAGAAATGTGCTCCACCGTGTACCCGCGCGGGTGTGGTTGGGAAAGCGACGGGAGTACGTGCGCCGTGCGTGCACCTCTTCTCTTCGTGCACGTCCCCCACCTACGTGGGTGTGTGTGAGAGAGATACAAACCTAGACATAAAATGCGTCGTCCATCACCATGCCTCCGCCAGTCCGACCACCAGTCACCACCACGGCACCGCGCCCCACTCCTCCTCACCTTATCTCTCATATTTCTCCCTCCATTTTTATATACAAGGGGCCACTATCAAAATTACAATTTGCAGATATACAAGGCCACTAACACTAATCGATGCAATATTAATGGTGTTTGCCTCGTGGTACTAGCAAAGGAGGACATTAATTATCCCTTGCATGCATGCGGGAGTTTGTAAAAAGATGCATCTTGATGTTCCGTGCAATGCACGGGCATCTTGCTAGTCCATGAAAACAACACATGGCAAAATTCCACGGCGAACGAGGGATTTGAATCTGTTGGGAGGGGCTGTTTGGATCTTGCCCGGGGTAGCCAAAATATTGGCGACCCTTTTGTCCACCGGTGCCTTTGACACCGATGAACGAGGAATGGCTCGGGTGCTCATGCTGTCATGCATCCTCCAGCGCGCACGTTTGGAGACGGGCTCGCACGAGCTCTGTTT
Organism: Triticum dicoccoides; assembly: GCF_002162155.2. Classification (NCBI taxonomy): domain Eukaryota; kingdom Viridiplantae; phylum Streptophyta; class Magnoliopsida; order Poales; family Poaceae; genus Triticum; species Triticum dicoccoides. The sequence goes on from NC_041389.1 coordinate 295,500,188, forward strand.
TTTGTCCCACAACGCCGCCCAAGCCGCCCGCAGACCGACCGGAGACCCGCAAATTACGCCATCCAACCGTAGCCGCACACATTATGACAACAACTCAACCAACCGGACGAAATTCACGCAAACACGTAGACAAACTGATACTCATTCACGCAACCACCGGAGTATTTCATAAAAACAACGACGGAAATCATATAACCGGATTTTCACACAAACATGACGAATTTCATTACATTCAAATGAACTACGCGGTGCTAGTTCTGGACAGCACAGGTATATAATACATGGCCTAAATGGTCGCCCGCCGATCGATTTGTGTTCCTCATGTCCGGCAGCACGATCACCGGACTGCCGGGAGCCCCGAAGGTATATGCTTCACCACAAAGGACAGCTCGCTTCCCCACTGCCCAACTGATATCATTGGTTGGTGCCGAAGACGATGGTGGCCGGCACCGGTTCGAGTTCATCACCGGCCACTACTTCGCCATGGCCGGCACCGGCTCGAGTTCATCCTAACATTGACCTCTTCAATGGAGCCCATGCGGGGTCGACGAAGATCCTCGCAACAAAAGGATCCGGCAAGACACCTGCTGTGTACGCCGGCGTCGCCTCCGCAGTGGCCTTCATGGGACCCAAGCGGCGGCGGCCTCCCATGTTCTACTTCTCCTCGATGATGGCGGCGGACGCGGAGGCGCTGGCCACCGACTCGTCGCTCTCCGCGCACCCAGCTTCTGTCGCTGCTTGCATGGCGCGGCCGCCGGCATGGGAGTCTCGGCCACAGAAACATGAGACGCGGTACGAGGCGGCGGCGTGGACGGCAGCAACGACGCCTGTGCGCCGCTCCTCGTCGAGCTGGCCTGGAGCGGCGAGTTGCTGAACCGCGCGCCAGCTTGGGGCGGCAATTGGCTCCGTCGGGCGAGGGGAGGAGGTGGATCAGCGAGCTGCATAGCTCGTATCTGGCGGGCTACCCAGCCGGCTTGGATGCGGAATAACTACTCTTCATAAGCCATTGTAAGAGTGGACAAAATGGTGGAGGAGATAGGGGAGCGGCGGAGGTGTGCGGTTCTTGGCCGGCGTTTGTCCTCGTTTAAATAGGAGATTAAATAGACGGCGGACGGGAGGAGCTCGGCCGGCGTTGCGTTTAACGCCGGCCCGGTCATGAACGGACGTGTATCCAGAGTGGGTTTCTCGGCTTCCACACGGGCGGGTTTCATGGAGGCGTTTGAATGCGGCACGGAGGCGTGTTCAGCCGGGCGTGCCGCGAGTGGCGCCCTCGACTCTGACCTAGGACACCGCGCCATTCTTCCATTGACGTGTGGGCTCTTTGGGTGCATGGCCTGCATGTCAGTGACCCAACACAGGCAGCGCACAACAGAGGAACCTTTGGTGGGCCAGGGCGGTCAGAAGCGGGCATTTCATAAACCGATGATTGTTCATTGAGTGTGACATCATCTTTTTCATGTAGTTAAGCGTGTGTCTTGTGGCATGTGCTGTGTGCATGCAGGCGTGCGAGTGTTGCGTGCGTGCAAGGGTGCGTTTCAGTGTTGCATGCATGGGTGAGCAAGGGTGCGTTTCAATGTTGCATGCACGGGTGCGTACGTGCGTGTGTTCGTGAGTGCATGTGTACGTGTCAGTGTGTCACGCCAGCATGCGTGCGTGTGTATGTTATGTGTACGTGTCAGTGTTGCACGCCTACATGCGTGCGTGTCTTGCGTGCGTGCATGTGTACGTGCGGGGTGAGGCTACACGTCAGTCGACTGACTTTTTCATCTCTGG
>NC_041389.1:295502282-295559670 GCF_002162155.2 Triticum dicoccoides
GAAACCACTCCCCACCGCCAGTCCGCTGCTGCACCTTCGAGAGAGTGGGCCAGCATATATGATCTTGAGATTTTACGAAGTCACCATAGGTGCCTCGTAGTCGAGTGGAACATCTCCTCGCACTGAATGTACATCGCTGGAAAATACTGAAATTAACACAAGATAAATGCGAGCACCGGGACTTTAACCTTGGTGGGCTCGAGAAACCACTGCCCTCTAACCATCCAACCACATGTTGGTTAGCACGACAAAATGTATGTGGTGACCGTGATGAGCTTATTCTGAAGTCCAGTGACCATATCGTGCTTTCGCTTCAAATACAATGACCGTAAGTGTCGTCAACAAAATACGGAGCACGCATCAAATGCAAAGTCCGTCAGTGTCATCAACAAAATATGGAGACGTATCGTGAGCTAGATACCGTTGTACTATTGTATATGCTTATTTTCTTAGTGGCCGATTGCGTGTGTGGTGTGGTGGGCACATCATTTCTAGTTGTGGTGGGTCAACATGAAGACTCATGGGTCGGTTCTATATGTTGGACCGAGATGTGTTATACGGAGACCCATGTGGAGGACTCGGCGTATAACACGAAGCTACTAGAGTCGCAGAGGACTCTATCCCCACTGGTGATAAGCCGACTATATATGATTTGTAACCCTAGGCCCTTAGTATGTTATACAAGCTTGGGGGCTAGTTCGTCGATAGTATACACAGACGCACAATGCCTGGTATTCACGTGTACTTTGTACACACCCCTAACACTAATATACAGTACCAGGAGTAGGCTCTTTCTTCAACTGCAAGGGTCCGATCCGAACTAGGGTAAAACTTTGCCTCGTATTACCATCCAGCCTAACAGCCAGGGATATCCTACCGAATGATATGATGAAATCATATCTGCCAACTACTATTAGAGAGGTGTGTCGGGGGGGGGGGGGCAATGTGTGCGAGAGAGGCCTAAAGATAATGTGTGTGCGGGAGACACGTAGGCACATATATGTGCGTATAGAGGGCTAGTAGAGACCGTGCATGTGTATATACGCATGTGAGAGAAATAGTGTTTTCCAACTGAGATTAGTGAAAAGAGTGGTACATAGTAGTCAGAAAGAGAGATAGAGAAACAAAGAGAGCATGTGCGTGAGACACCCCGACACCCTGAGAGAGATTGTGAGCATGTGTGAAAGAGAAATGCCGATGCATATAAAGTGTGTGCACTTATGCGTTAGATAGAGAGATATCTACGTGTAAAAGGCGGTTCTACGCATTAAATTAAAATATAAATGGCATTATTATTTTTGGATGAGATCATGAATTTTGCAAAATTGCGTATGGACGAAAATCGGTCTATCAGACACCCATACTCTATTGAATTCTAGCATGTGCATGTGTTTATTTCATATTATCGATCCATAGAGTGAGAGCGGTTTGAAATACAGGCAATGGATTCTTTTGCAATTCATATATAAACATTAATTAGTGCACTCCATGTTGTTAGTGTGAAGCACTTTATACATTTGTCACTTGCATGGATACATTCCAAATTGCTAGCTACGAAATAAAATACATGTCGAATTCAACATAAAGGGGGTTTCGAAGATTCGAATCCATAGGAAGTGCATTCATCTATTTGAACCCGAGATAATGGCATTTGTAAATCAGATGTAAGAGGGGGCATCAATCTTTGTTGTGAGTTTGAACATGGTATATATATTCATACGCATATCTAACTTTTTTTTGCAACCAAGGAGATTATACCTGGAACCATGCATGAACTGAGGTAAATTGCATATTTTTTAATATATACTCGTGTACAATGTATATTAAAATGTACCCCCTCCATTCCAAAATAATCGTAGCTTTAGGATTTTCAAGAGTAAAGATTTGTGAAGTTTGACAAATCCTGAAAGTTCAATTCAAGAGAACCGAAAACATTAATGCTTCTGCTCCCAAATATTGAACGAAGCGCGAAATAGGCCTCTGGTCACCCGAAACCGCGCGAGACTAATGTTTTGGTGGTAGGAAATTACTGTCCTGACTCTGGCCCGTGTAGCCTATCGGCCCGATGTCCAAAGGTGTAAACCGGGGTAGGTTTGTAACTTCACCAAGACGCCAGTCTCAACCGCCTCCGAGAAGCATTCATACGCCGTGGGCACCTAAACACCCATGCGCTCGGCCGAAATCTATCCCGCCCACATTTGGGACACCTGACATGACTGTCCTGCCCCCAACCCGCAATATGTCCGAAATTTTAGATGGGGGCAAAGTTTGTAACTTTCCCCAAATTTCAAACAAGCGCGTCTCAAACCGAAACATTGTCCCCCCTTAGTTCCCCGCCTCCCTCCGTTTCCCCATTCATATTCCGTGGGCGCGAAAACACCCTCTCCACCAGCCGTGAAACCCCAACCTCCTCCGTCCTCCACCCCATAGCGGCCAATCCACCGCCTCCCTCCTCCATCACGCCGGAGCCGGTACCCCGACGTCGTCGTCCAATGCAACCGCAACCGCAACGCCCTCAAGGACTTAGCAGCTGAAGCCGAGGCAGAGCTGCCTCCACGACACCGACGCCGACGTGCGCCGTACCAGAACCACTCCAACCACGCCGTCCTGCGCCTCACTGCTGCGGCTCCACTATCGCAACCGTCCACCGCACCGGAGCTGTTCCCGCTACGCCGTTGTTCGCCGCCTCGGATCTTCTTCCCCGCCGCCGACAGACGGCCACCGCACCACACTCAACAACTTGGCCATGGGTTCGTCCAAGGCTTCACCGTCCTCCACAGCTTCTGGTTTCCGGCGAACAACAAGATCGTCGGAAAAACAGAAGGAGGACACAACACTACCAGCAGAAAGAGGTACTCCTCTTCCCTTATTCGTGCAAATCTTACGTCTCCGCTCACACCGTATTCATCCCACGAAAGAAACTAGTTGAGCGCTTCTTACTGCATCTTCTTCGTGATACTAAATGCATAAGGCTTCCTCCCTTTTACTACTTCACCTTTGCTAGAGGTAAGTAGCCCGCCTGGATTTCAATTCAGGGTCAGTCGAACCGCAATTAAAAGAAGCAGCACCCGCTTAGGCAAGCGGAGCACCTAGCCTGCCTATTCCCCGGGGAAGCGGCGCATCAGTGTCTATCATAGGGGTGTGGGGCACAGGAGCTGCTTGCGCCCGATCTGGAGGTCAGCGGGGCTTGAATGGATGGCCGGGGGGCGGTGCCAAGCACGGCGGTGCAGTGAGGTCGAGGGGAGGGCGCGGGCAGGGGAGGAATACTGGGCCGGTGGTCGCTGGCGTTTTGAGGAAGATCGTCAACACTGACTGGCTGGAGGTAGATGAAGGTGATCTCCCCGTTCTTTGTACATCGGACGATGCAGAAAAAAATGGACTGACCTATTTGCTTTCAGTCGACTGTTATTTTCATAGGATCCTGTAGTTTGAGTGTGCCATGCATGTTGTAGAGCTATCATATGTCTCCCATCATTTATTTCTCACCAACCTGCTATCTGCTACCTTTACACTGTACTAATTGTGCACACACTTCACCCATACTCACAGTATTGTTTTTTTATGCATGGGTATTTCAGACTCTGATGCAGTGTTGATGAATGCAGAAAAGAAAAGACAGAAGTCACTCCAGTGTAATTCGAAGATAAGCAGTAAGCGTTTCAACGCTCTAATGGGTGCAGTGTCAGCAGTTGGAGACAGTAAAAGTAGCTCTGCAGTTGATGATCTCAATTGCCACACACAACCATCCCAGGTGCTTGCTTTAACTTCGCGCTGTCAAATATGGTTGCATGTTGCATATGGTGTCTAGCTTGTATTGCTTCCAATTTGGTTAAATTGCATCTGCTTACTTTACACATTATACCTTTGATAATGACATGCCTTCCTGTTTTTGATACATACTACATATGTCTATTAACCATGTTCGTACATCAAACTAATGCTCTTTTGTATCCCTCGTCAATCACTTATGATGAGACAGTCACCCGGGTGGGTTACTGTGAGACGCCCTACTCGTTTAAAGAGTGCAGTGTCATCCTCCCCACATGATTCTCAAGAAACAACAAGGCTAAATGAAGATAGTCAACGTAGCTCTCTAGTTGATCACCGCAATTCCCCCACACCACCATCGCAGGTGCTTGCTCTTACTTGGCAGTGTGATATTTGGTTGCATGTTGCATATGGTGTCTACCTTGTAATGCTTCTAATTAGGGTAAATTGCATCTGCTTAGTTAACACATTATACCTATGAATATGACATGCCTTCCTGTTTTTGGTACATACTACGTCTTTCTATTAACCATGTTCTTACATCAAACTACTTCTCTTGTGTATCCCTCATCAATGCTCCTAATTTGTTAAATTGCATCTCCTTAGCTTACACATTATACATGTGAATATGACACGCCTTCCTGTTTTTGGTACATACTACATCTGCCTATCACACCATGTTCTTACATCAAACTACTATTCTTGTGTATCCTGCGTCTATCGCTTATGATGAGACAGTCACGCATGTGGGTTAATATGAGACGCAATACTCTTATAAAGAATGCAATTTCATCCTCTCCACATGATTCTCAAGAAACAGCAAGCCTAAATGAAGATATTGAACGTTGCTCTGTACCTGAAGATAGCACTTCCCCTACACCACCATCACAGGTGCTTGCTCCAACTTCGCAGTGTGATATGTGGTTGCATGTTGCATACGGTTTCTAGCTTATAATGCTTCTAATTAGGGTAAATTGCATCTGCTTAGTTTACACAATATACCTGTGAATATGACATGTCTTCCTATTTTTGGTACACACTACATCTATGTGTTAACCTTGTTCTTACATGAAACTACCTCTCTTCTGTATCCTGCATCAATTACTTACGGTGAGTCACCTTTATTCGTTGCATATTGCATATTATTTCTAGCCTGTTGCCATGTATTGCTTCTAATTTTGTCAAATACATTTGTTAGGGCACCCTTTTAATTTGGCAGAGTGATATTGGTTTCATCTTTCATATGGTTTCTAGCTTGCATCGATTCTAACAAGTTCAAGCACCTTGTGCTTAGTTTACACTTTATACATCATACATGTCAATATGTCACACCGTCCTGTTTTTCATACATATTCCATCCTCCTATCATGCGGCTGCCTTACATGAAAGTAGAGTTCGTCAGTATCATGCATCAATAAGTTCTGAAGAGCAAATTTTATTCCTTTTTCTTGTGGGTTTGACTTGACAAGGCAAAATAAAGAAAGAGGAAGGAAAAGAGTAAGGAAGGTGATGATGGTGGTCCTCTGCAGCAACGTAAACGGAGCATCTATACCGATTCTCCTTGTACTGATAGTGCATTACATGGTCCAAGCCTCCGCTCCCCTACTCCACCATCCAAGGTGCTTGCTCTAACTTGGCAGTGTGATATCTGGTTGCATGTTGCATATGGTGTCTAGCTCGTATTGCTCCTAATTAGTGTAAACTGCATCTGCTTAGCTTACACATGATACATGTGAATATGACACGCTTTCCTGTTTTTGGTACATACTATATCTGTCTATCACACCATGTTCTTACATGAAACTACTCTTCTTGTGTATCCTGCATCCGTCACTTATGATGGGACACCTTTAAGTTGGCAGTGTGATATTGGTTTGCGTCTTGAATATGATTTCTAGCATGTATTGCTTCTAGTTTGATGAACGTCACCTATGACAAGACAGTTTTAACTTGGCAGAGTGATATTGATTGCACCTTCCATATGGTGTCTTGCAGTGTTTCTAATTTGTTGAAGTGCCTTCTGCTTAGTTACCACATCATAGGTGTGAATATGTCAAGCCGTCCATTTTTTCGTACATATTCCATCCTCGTATCATGACTTTGCCTTTCATCAGAGTAGTGTTCGTCAGTATCATGCATGAATGAGTTCTGAAGAGCGAATAATATTCCTTTTTCTTGTCGGTATGACCTCACAATGCAAAATCAATAAAGCTGAAGGAAACTGGCAAGGCATTGGATGATGGTGGTCCTTCCGAGAAACTGAAACGGAGGTTCTCTACAGATTCCACTCCGCCATCCTCCCAACAAGATTCGCAAGACAACGCGAGGCTAGACAGTCAACATAGCTGTGTAGATGATGAGCACATCTCCCCTACTCCACCATCACAGGTGCTTTCTCTAACTTGGCACTATTATATGTGGTTCCATGTTGCGTATAATGTCTAGCTTGTATTGCTTCTAACTTTTTTGAATTGCATCTGCTTACTTTACACATAATGCCTGTGAATATGACATGTGTTACTATTTCTACATCAGACTACTATTCTTGCATATCCCGCATCAGTCACTTATGATAAGGCACCTTTAAGTCGCCACTGTGATATTGGTTGTGTCTTGCATATGATTTCTAGCATATAGTGCTTCTAATTTGTTGAAACGCCATACAGTTTGAACTTGGCAGAGTGATATTGGTTGCATCTTTCATATGGTGTCTAGCTTGCAGTGCTTCTAATTTGTTGAAATGCCTTCTGCTTAGTTACCACATCATAGGTGTGAATATGTCACACCATCCTGTTTTTCATACATATTCCATCCTCGCATAATGTGTTTGCCTTTCATCCGAGTAGTGTTCGTCAGTATCATGCATGAATGAGTTCTGAAGAGCGAATTTTATTCCTTTTTCTTATCGGTTTGACTTCACAATGCAAAATAATTACAGCTGAAGGAAGTTAGTCCGGCAGTGGATGATGGTGGTCCTTTGGAGCACCTCAAATAGGGGGTCTCTACAGATTCTACTCCACCATCCTCCCAACAAGATTCGCAAGACAACACAAGGCTGGACAGTCAACGTAGCTGTGTAGATGATGAGCACATCTCCCCTACTCCACCATCACAGGTGCTTGCACTAACTTGACACTATTATATGTGGTTGCATGTTGCGTATGATGTCTAGCTTGTATTGCTTCTAACTTGAATTGCATCTGCTTACTTTACACATAATGCCTGTGAATATGACACGTGTTCCTGTTTCTAGAACATACGTGTACATGATGAGCACATCTCCCCTACTCCACCATCACAGGTGCTTGCTCTTACTTGGAACTGTTATACGTGGTTGCGTTTTTCGTATGATGTCTAGTTTGTATTGCTTCTGATTATGTTTAATTGCATCTGCGTAGCTTACAACTTATACCTGCAACGATCACTTACCCATAAGACACATTTAACTTGGGACTGTGATGTAGGTTGCATCTTGCATTGTCTTCTAGCTTGTACTGCTTCTAATTTCTTGAAATGGCACTTACGACGAGACACTTTTTACCTGATAGAGTGATATTGGTTGCATGTTCATATGGTGCCTAGCTTTCATTTCTTCTAATTTTCTTGAAATGCCTTCCGCTTACTGTTTTTTCATACATATTCCATCCTCCTATCGTACGTGTGAATATGAAACGCTGTCTTTTTTTGTATATATTCCATCCTCCTGCGCTTGCCTTACATCAAAATAGTGTTCGTCTGTATCATGCATCAACCAGTTATGCAGAGCTAATTTTATTCATCTTCTTGTGGTTTTGACTTCATAAGGCAATATCAGAAAATAGGAAGGAAAAGAGTAAGTTAGGGGATGTTGGTGGTACTCCGCACCGACGCAAACAGAGACTCTCTAGATTTGCCACTGCTACTGGTAATGAAGTTGAAGTCCCAAGTCTACATGACGAGTTCATCTCCCGCACTCCACCATCGCAGGTGCTTGCTCTAAGTTGACAATGTGATAATTGGTTTCATGTTGCATATGTTGTCTAGCCTGTATTTCTCTATTTTCATTAAATTGCACCTGCTGAGTTTATACGTTATACATGTGCATATGACATGGCTTTCTGTGTCTAGAATACACTCCATCTATCTATCATACCATGTTCTTACATCAAAGTACTGCTGTTGTGTATCCCGCATCAGTAACTCATGATTGGACGCTTTTAACATGGCAGTTTGATAGTGGTTGCATCTTGCATTGGTTTCTACATTGTACTGCTTCTAATTTTTCGAATTGCCACTTATGACAAGACACTTTTAACTTGGCAGAGTAATATTGGTTGCATCTTTCATATGGTGTCTAGCTTGCATTACTTCTATTTTCTTGAAAATCCTTCTGCTTAGTTTGCACATCGTAGCTGTGAATATGGCATGCCGTCCTATTTTTCTTACACATTCCATCCTCATATGGTTGTCTTACATCAAAGTATTGCTTGTATGTATCATGCATCAATGAGTTCTGAAGAGTGATTTTATTCTTTTGTGTTGTGGGTACAGCTTGACATGGCAAAGTCAAAAAAGAGCAAGGAAAATAATATAGTAGGGAGTGCTGTTACTCGTCGGGTGAAACGGAAAAGGCTCTGCCGTCGAGATTCTGCTGGTACTTATAGTGCAGTAGAAGGTCCAAGTCCACCGGCTAAATCTACAAACACAGTATCACCTGCTCCACCAGCTGCAGCATCCGCTTCAACTGTACCAGCATCTCAACCAGTTACTCGTTTGTTTGCTCCGGAACTGGCCAGTTCCCAAGCTGCCTTCACACCTAACACTACTTCCGAAGCACTGTTGACACAACAGGACTTGGCAAGATCAGATGAACCTCATGAGCATCAACACCAAGACGGTACCTGACCGAGTCAAGTTGCAGTTGCATGCTCCTTAATATGTACTCTCATAGTTTGATGTACACTAACACTTTCCATATTCGTTGTTGAACTAGCACCACGGCGCAAGCGGAAACAGACATCAGGGATAATGCTTGATAGATTAACAAAATCTAAAGGTGGAAGAATGGAGATCCATTTTGAGGCTGGTTTAAAAAGGCCACGTGATGCTACAGAGTCAGCCAAGTTAGTATCAGAGGCAGCCGTTGCCGTTAGGTGTCATGCGCGTATCCTCCCAACGTGGATCCATTACAGGAATGACAAAGACAATACCCAGTTTAACACCTTCCTTGACCATTTATCTGTAAGTAATGTTATTCATCGCAATTACTAATATTGTCTTGCTCTGTCCCATACTTTCTAGCTTCCTCCTAATAAGACTCACATTCTTTTTTCAACAAATGAGGTTCAAGTTGGATCCGAAAGATGATGCAACTAAACAAGCATGCACTCATGTTTTTCAGTCTACTCTGCGACAGTATCGATACCACCTTAGAAAATCTCACTTTGAAGGCAGGGCTAACAATGAAATTGCCCAAACATCTCCAGTGGAATATATTACAGATGAAGACTGGACAACCCTCGTTAAACACTTGTCTGATTCAAAGTATCAGGTAGTCTATATGTATTTGATCAGGCCACATATTGAACTTGTATTTATGTATGTGCCTTACAAGTGTATCTTCTTCTAGGCTAACTATTTGAAGAACAAAACCAACCGTTCTAAAGTGAAATTCCAACAGACAACAGGATCTCGTAGCTATATCGCACACTGCGAGGCTCTTGTAAATAGCTGCTACTTCCGTCTTTTTTGTGCCATATTATCGTATCTATATTGACTTGTTCCAAATACAGCGGAAAGCCCGTGCGGACCAAAAAGAACCTGAACCGAATGCAGTGCAAATCTTCAAGGATTGCCACACCAGCAAGATGAAGGGTATGAGCACACCAGTTCAAGCTGCTGTTGTAAGTCCTTACTCCTCCTGCCTTGAACTGGTTGGTACTGTGGTGTGTTCATTTAACTACTTGGTTTGCAGCCAATGTCAGTTACTCTGTTCACTTTTATACACAGTTGTCTTAACATATCATTTCACCTTACATGGTTTAAAAGAGATGAAGGATATTCTTTTGGTCTTGATCTGTAATCTAGTTGTTATGTTCACGTGCGCACACAATGATAAAATAGCATGTTTGTTTTATATCTGTTTGCCCATGATATGAATGATGTCATACTATGTTCGTCCTACTTTAAACCATGTCTCTTTATCCTTAGATGTCAACGAATGCGAGGAAATAGACAATACAGTAGGCATGCTACATGGACATATGTTCCAAAAGTGATTTTATTATGTAGTTGGCACTACAATACATGCTAATGTATTACAGTAGTTCACCAAAATAAGTTATGTATAAACGTTTAACCTACTTTGTTTGTTTTTGTCTCATTAGTAACTCACTGGTACACTAATCTACAAGTTCAAACTTTTAGGAAGCTATGGAACAAATGATTGAACAGCCACAACCACCTGAAGGTGACGAGGCTACTACAAGCACAATGTCACCTCTTGCTGCAGTGCGTCAGTATCTCTCCACTAACAGTGCAAAAAGCACCTTCCTGCGTAATTCTGGGTTGGTTTTCAAGGTAACCTCGTCCAAATCGCCTACTGAACAAAATCTTCCTGCTAGATAGAGTGATATATCTGTGCTCCAAACACAAGTCCAATCCCTAATGGACGTTGTTTCGGAAACAAGAATAGTGGTTGAGAAATGCCGTCAAGATATGAATGGTTTTGAAACCAGACTATCAGACATTCGCTTCGTTGTTGAAGAGCAATGGCGGAAAAAGGTGGAGATCGTGCTGCTCCATTAGATTCTACAGCCTGAAACATTAGCACTCAGGTCAAATGATCTATGCTTCTATACATCTGATGGTGCTTTTATCTGGAAGGACTGTAAACTTTATGCCAACAGGCCTTTTGTTGTATGATTGGAATTTATTTTGTTGTGATACATCATTTATGATGCTGCCACAGGCTGCAGTAATTATGACGCTATTTTTGTATAGTGTAGGTTTATCTTAGTAATGTATTCGGACGAAAGCTTCGTAGGAACCCAACATGCCAACATTCGTCGGGCCCATTCCAATTGGGCTAAAAACGATTATGGGCTCAAATTGGCATGTAGCCCACTAAAAATATCTGGGCTTAAATTAGCATAAGCTTTCAAATTTTTCTGGTAGGCCTGTGCCCATAGTGGGCCTTTAACAGGCCTAAACATAATTTGGGCCCTCAATAAAAGTAGGTCGTTTACAGGTGTAAATATGTCGAGCCATAAAAACATGGGCCTTTAATAGACCGAAAGTGAGATTGGGCCCTGATTGTGCCAAATAACCCACTGGACTTAGCAGGCCAAAATGGTGGCCCATTTACGATGCGGATATTTGACAGGCCAAAATTCGGACGGGCCGTAAATGTGCTGACCTAATACACGGGCCTTTAACAGGCCGGAACTTTGGTCGGGCTAGATTATCGTCATTTTTATATGGGCCGTTAATGGGCCCGATATGACGTTGGGCCACATATGGCCCATGGTTTACGTCCGGCGTTAACGGGCCAAAAATGACAACAGGCCAAAAGTGGGCCAAATCTATAGTGGGCCTCTAACAGTCCGAATGACAGACATGGCCGAATATGACCCAAATCCTTCACGGTCGTTTATGGGCCGAAAGTTTTGATGGCCTGTAAATGGGCCCAAATGAAGCCGGACCTTTAACAGGCCGGAAATACACTGGGCCGTAATTCGGCCCAATTACTTAGCGGACTGTTAATGGGCCAGAAGTGACCATGGGCCGCATTGATGACAAGTTTAGACCAGGCCGTTGACGGGCCGATTTAACAGAGAATGTTGGGCCTTTAGCTGGGTCGGCCCATTATGGTCTGCAGAATCTTGTGGGCCTTTAGCTGGGCCGGCCCATTGTGGTTCACAAAATCTTGTGGGCCTTTAGCTGGGCCGGCCCATTATGGTCCGCTAAATTTTGTGGGCCTTTAGCTGGGCCGGCCCATTATGGTCCGCTAAATCTTATGGGCCTTCGGTTGGGCCGGTCCATTTAAACTTTGTGGGCCACTTTTGGGCCGGTCCACGTGTCAACATATCATAGGCCCATCTCGACCATTGGATGAGTGACACCTGTGCCAACGCGGAGCTGCCACGTGGATCCGTCAGCCAATGAGAATTTTACACGTGGAAAATCGGCATTGGTCGTGGCTGTTAACGGGTTATCGGATCTAAAATCCGACCCGATAGCTTAACGGTGTTCCGTTACGGTGGATGCCACGTGTCGGTCACCCTTGACGAAAGCACTTCTGTGACACGCGATTTATCGTCATGGAAGTGGACACTTTCGTGATGATAATTTTGGTAATGTCATGGAACACTTCTATGACAGCACAGGTATGACTATCTTGATTCTGTCATAAATTTGTCATGGATGTACATGCATGACAAAAAACGCGACCTACTGTGACAAACACATATCATCACAGAAGTGTATTTTTTTGTAGTGCTAGCTCACTCTTCCTTCTCTTCTATGTTTTCTAAACATGCTACCATTTCCCGCCATTCCCCTCATCGGTTTCCCGCCTCTTCTCCCATCGATTTCCCGCTACCAGTGCAGTGCTCATTGAAGGCTAGGCGGCAACACACCAGCCATGTAAATATCACACACAGTTTCTAAAAGAACAAATGTGCGTGATAGGAGGGAGTAGGTCCCATAGGGTGACTAGTGTGCAACGCCTTAAAGGCAAGTAGGCAATTCCTATCAGCAAAGTGCCACTTCCCATCCGCTAGCCTAGTCGAATAGAGCGCATAAGTTAAGCGTGCTCGGGCTGGAGTAGTCCAAGGATGGGTGACTCAGTGGGAAAGTTGCATATCTCAAGATTCATTTAATTGATAGGTTATTTTTTTTGCTGTAAAATCACCATGACTGCGCAAGCGCGAGAAAATGGTGCAGGTACTGGCTTAACCGAGTGCGATGCAAGTGCGCTGTAAAATTACCACGACTGCCCAAGCGCGAGCAAATGGTGCAGGTACTAGCTTAACCGTGTGCGATGCAAGTGTGTTGTAAAATCACCACAACTACGCAAGCTAAAGGCGGGTAAGTTTATTTAGAAATTAGGGCGAACGTGTGCAATAGACCTGCTAGCTAGAAATATTAAAAAAAACTACCAGCCTTGAGCGTTTCAAAAATTGGCGGTTCCGCCACTTTTCCTTATTATCATACACGCATATTCTTATTGGACTGTGCGCGATCTTGGGCACTCCCGCCCCGCATCAATTCCTTTACCCAATTTTTAGTAGTCGCCGTACTTCAACCATCGCCCACACTCCTCCAGCATCGACCTTATAGTAAAATTGCAGTAGCCGAGGCATTTGAACTGTCGCCCTCCCTCGTCCACCACCATCTCCACCCACCATTACTAAAAAATTTAGTAGCCGGGGCGTATCCTCAAACACCACCATTCCCACCTCCACAGTCCACCCATCCACCCCTCCCCCCCTCGAACCCTAGCTCGCCACCGCCAACCCATGTCGGTCTGCCTATTTCTCCTAGCTTAGATAATAAAGTTCAGATTACCTAGCGATTCCCATACTCTCGCCCCACTCCCCTAAGTTTTTAGATGAGGCCTGCGGTGTCTCTCCCCGCCAGATCCACATCCCATGCTCCAGAATGTCGCAGCCTAAGCTCGACCTCGTATCCCGGGGAGCCCGACAAGTGTTTGGCCAAGAAGACGTTTATCATGGCCTCTCCGGCGGACGTTGGCGAGGTGGCCGCCGTTCACTCCGACCCGTCGATCCCGGAGCAACACGTCACCGCGGAAGCCTGCGAAGACGTTGACTACGTTGCCATGTCGAAGGCTTCATGTCAGCGGGCTTGCGTATTACTATATCTCGGGAAAGCTGGCTACGACATCAAGCTCGTCGACAGGTGTAGGACCTTGAAGTATGTCTAGAGGGGGGGGTGATTAGACTACTTGACCAATAAAAACTTAACCTTTTCCCAATTTTAGAGTTTGGCAGATTTTAGCTACTTTAGGACAAGTCAAGCAATCATCACACAATTCAAGCAAGCATGCAAAGAGTATATAGGCAGCGGAAATTAAAGCATGCAACTTGCAAGAATTTAAAGGGAAGGGTTTGGAGGATTCAAACGCAATTGGAGACACGGATGTTTTTGGCGTGGTTCCGATAGGTGGTGCTATCGTACATCCACGTTGATGGAGACTTCAACCCACGAAGGGTAACGGCTGCGCGAGTCCACAGAGGGCTCCACCCACGAAGGGTCCACGAAGTAGCAACCTTGTCTATCCCACCATGGCCGTCGCCCACGAAGGACTTGCCTCACTAGTGGTAGATCTTCACGAAGTAGGCGATCTCCTTGCCCTTACAAAATCCTTGGTTCAACTCCACAATCTTGTCGGAGGCTCCCAAGTGACACCTAGCCAATCTAGGAGACACCACTCTCCAAGAAGTAACAAATGGTGCGTTGATGATGAACTCCTTGCTCTTGTGCTTCAAATGATAGTCTCCCCAACACTCAACTCTCTCTCATAGGTTTTGGATCTGGTGGAAAGAAGATTTGAGTGGAAAGCAACTTGGGGAATCCTAGAGATCAAGATTCATATGGTAGGAATGGAATATCTTGGCCTCAACACATGAGTAGGTGGTTCTCTCTCAGAAATGGTAAGTTGGAAGTGTAGGTTCGTTCTGATGTCTCTCTCCACGAATGAAGAGGAGGTGGAGGGGTATATATAGCCTCCACACAAAATCTAACCGTTACACACAATTTACCAAACTCGGTGGGACCGAATTGTCAAACTCGGTCGTACCGATTTAGTAAACCTAGTGACCTTAGTGATTTTCGGTGGGACTGACATGCATCTCGGTGAGACCAATTCGGTTAGGGTTAGGGCATAATGTAATCTCGGTAGGACCGATTACACAAACTCGGTGAGACCGATTTGGTAATAAGCTTTCTAGAGAGTTGCTCAGGTAAACTCGGTGGGACCGATTTGCTCTTTTCGGTGAGACCGAAATGTTACAAAAAGGAAATAGAGAGTTTACATTGCAATCTCGGTGGGACCGATCGCTCACTTCGGTTAGACCGAAACGTTACGAAGGGAAACAGAGAGATTACAACCCCATCTCGGTGAGACCGAGATCCCTATCGGTAAGACCGATTTGCTTAGGGTTTGTGGCAGTGGCTATGACTTTTGGAATCGGTGGCGCCGGATAGGAAGAATCGGTGTGACTGATTTTGGCTTTGGATTTAGGTCATTTGTGGATGTGGGAACGTAGTTGAGGGTTTTGGAGCATATCACAAAGCACATGAAGCAAGAGGCTCATTAAGCAACACCTCATCCCTCCTTGATAGTATTGGCTTTTCCTATAGACTCAATGTGATCTTGGATCACTAAAATATAAAATGAAGAGTCTTGAGCTTTTGAGCTTGAGCCAATCCTTTGTCCTTAGTATTTTGAGGGATCCACTTTCATCATCCATGCCATGCCATTCATTGAGCTTTCCTGAAATAATAGTCTTGGAATAGCATTAGCTCAATGAGCTATATGTTGTTATGAATTACCAAAACCACCTAGGGATAGTTGCACTTTCAATCTCCCCCTTTTTGGTAATTTATGACAACATATAGATCAAAGCTTCGACAAATGATAATAAGATTGAATAACATCGTCGCTTTGAGAAGTATGTGATAAGCAAGAGCTCCCCCTAAATTTGTGCATGGGTTAAGATTTGCTTTGGACTGCAAATGCACAATGAATTAGGCTCATGGGTTACTCTTCCATGTCAAATACATCTTGGTGGAGCGCTCAAAATAATAAACAATGAATACATGCACTCATCACCAAGCATAGTGAGTGATCACATAAGATAGATAGGATAATATCATCAAACATGCATAAGTGTAGCTTATGATCAAACACATGATCATCAATGTCTCACAAGCATAGTATCTCAACCAAAAGCAAACAAAGTTTGAAAAACCACCAAATAAAGAAAGAGAGAACAAAAGCAACACTCTCTCTCTCTCGAAGCCTATGATCTATACATTTTTCTCCCCCTTTGGCAACAAGTTACCAAAAAGTTCATAGAAAATGCATAGTTCTAGATCGACTCTCAGTCTTGATCTTCTGGTGGTGGTATCCTGATAGCTCCTTGGACGAAGGCTTCAGTTGAAGTAGAGGGTGCTGGAGTGGATGCTGGAGCTGGTTGCACTGGAACTGTAGGGGCAGTAGCTGGTGCTGAAGTTGTTGCTCTAGTGTCTGTCACTGGCACTGCAACTGACCTCTGGGCTCCGGGCACTCTGGCAAACACATTAGTGGTAGTCTTGCCCTTCCTTTCCTGCATGTCCTCCTGCAGCTGCTCTACAACTGACTGAATCTCTGTTACTTTGACATCTAGATCATAGAATTTTTGTTCCATGATTCTTTCCAAGCTCTCCTGATTCTGAGTGAGGGTGGCCAGTCCTTTCTCAATCCTCAGTGTGGATGCTATCAAGTAACCAAGCTGCTCCTGTTTGGTTTTCAAGAAATATTCAGATGCCTCCTCTTGAGTTGGCATCTTGGCAGCCTTCTCCTTGTTTGCCTTCTCCTTCTTCTCCTGAGCTTGAACTGATTGTGGATCATCTTCATTCATGACAACCTCATTGTCCTCAAAGTCTGGATAAAGTGGAAAATGTTCCTTATCCAACTGATATTTCCCTGTGCCCATCTTTGAGTTGATCAATTCCTGAATCTGAGGTGCATATCCACAGCTCCTGTTCTGATCTGCTGCAGTCCTCTTGATTGTTTCAATTATTAGGCTCATGACTTTGAACTTCTGTGGCACATCAAACACATGCAACATGTTAATGGCATGCCCTCTAATCATGTTATGGTCACCAGACTTGGGCAACAGAGTGTGCCTCAGAATCCAATTGATGGTTGGCAACCCTGACAACAGAAAGTGAACTGATCCAAACTTGTGAGTCTCTAATGCCTTGTCTGGAATCTCCTTGTACATGTGAGCCATTGAATTGTGACTCAACTTCTTCTTTGCATAAATGTCCGGGTCATCCTCATTTTCCTTGGGGGCATTTATCAGACTTGCCCATTCTTCAACAGTGGATTGGTACCTTGTACCTTCAGACATCCAAACAATTCTACCATCTGGGTAAAAATGTGCTGTGGAGTAGAACTACATGATAAGCTCAGCATTCCTATTGGTGAACTTCTGTCCAACAAAATCAGCAACTCCACAAGCAACAAAGCTTTCTTGCACTCCAGGATAGTGCTCTTCATTGTCCTTGATGTAGGTCTAGTCGACCCACCTCATGTCACAAACTATAGGCTTCTTGTCCAACAGAATTGTTTCATAAAAGTCCTGCTGTTCCTTTGTGTGGAACCTGTAGTCAACAACAGTTCTTCTTCTTGAAGCATATGGATCTTCCATTCTTCACAGTCTCAGCCCTGAATCCTTCCTGATTCTCATGTCCTCAGCCACAGGATGGGCATCATTGTGGTCTGGTATCTTGGGCTTGAGCTTTCTTAAGACCTGTCCTTCTTCATCCTCATCTTCAGCAACATTGGGCACTGGGACCTTGTTCTTCTCAGCAGCTGGAATACTCCTAGTATTCCTCTTTGGAACTTGCTTCGCCTTGGAGGCAGCTTTGGGTGCTTCCTTGGGCTTAGATGTTGCAGCCCCTGATCTGATTGCATCACCCATAAGCTTAGGTGCCTTAGGTGCTGGTGCAGCATCCTCTTCCTCTTCTTCAGAATCTCTTCTCATTGAGGGCTTTCCAAGGACCTTGGTAGTTGTGGTTCTTGCTCTCTTCTTTTTCTTATCTTGAGCCCCATCATCCTCTGACTCAATTTGGAATTTCATAGTCTCTCCAGTAGGGACTTTCTGAGGTTTGGATGAAGTATCTTTCCTTGCAGGTGCCTCTTTGGGTTGAGCCTGAGCTGGCACTTGAGTGGACTTTCTGGCCTTTGGCATTGGAGTCCTTTTGGCAGGAACTTTCCTTTTCAGACCTGGTTTAGTGCTCTGTGCAGAGCCATATTCCTTCTTGAGCACCACTTTCTTGGAAGTGGACTCATCTTCCTCAGCTTTGTAATCTTCATCCTCTGAGTCTGAAGTTCTTTTCCTCCTTTGCCTAGTAGCAGCCTTAGGCAAATTGCTAGGAGTACTTCTGCTCCCTTCATCTGTAGTTGAGGGACTAGTGCCCTCACTCAAGTCCAACTGCTCTACTGACCTGTTCTGGCTGTCACTCTGATCTGACATACTACAAAAGCTGACTGCTGACCCTGTGAAGAGTTATAGATGAGATAGAATAGATGAGCATCACAAAATGCAGAGATTTTTTCAAAAGAATGATTCAAAAGTTCAGTTTTAGTTTTCCACAGAAAGCATTTCGGATCAACCGATTTTCAAACTCGGTGATACCGAAGCAGTTTTGGAACCTAAACTGATGATCTCGGTTGGACCGAGTCTCAGTTAGGTGGCACCGAGACTGCTAGGGTTTCACAGAATCCTCAAATCGGTCGCACCGATTAGTAATTCTCGGTCAGACCGAGAGTCACTAGTGCAATGGCATAAGCCAAATTGGTGAGACCGAGTTTTTCAACTCGGTGGGTCCGAGATGGTTTCGGCGGAAACCTAACCCTAAAAATTTGAATCTCATCTAATTTATGGATTACTTTGGCTGGATAGAAGAGTTTCAATTGTGGCAAGATTCAATATGAATACAATGTGCTTGGAATCAGACATGGATAGCACAAAGATCAAGTCCATACCCTAACTTGGCGGTGGACTTGCTACGGCGGCAACGGCGGGGACGAAATCCGTTGACGGCGGCGGAGACCAGCGACAGGAGGCTGCTGGCGACGAGGAGACGATCCAGAGACCTCCGATGGCAGAGCGAGCTGTTGCGCAGGCGAAGGGTTTCGGAGAAATTTCCAAAATTTTGCCCGTGGCTATATATAGCCCGACCCTGTCGGTGTGACCGAGTGGAACAACTCGGTGGCACCGAGATGCATAACTGTGTTCAGTTATAGCAAATCGGTGAGACCGAGAAGTTCAAATCGGTTGCACCGAGATTGAAAACTCAGATCAACTTGGTGATCTCGGTAGGACCGAAATGGAGGAATCGGTCAGACCGAGAATCACAAAGAGGTTTTGGAAGTTTAAGTCTATGACGAATCGGGGACTCTGAGTGCTCCTCACACAGAGTGGTTCGAATCTGACTTGATCAAATTTTGTGATGTAGCATGAATAGAGTTTGAGATGAGAAAAGCATAGATAGCTAAAGAAGGTTCTTAGGCATTCTTGTCCATCCACTTGGCTAAAAGAAAAGAACCCAAACAATCAAAACAACAAGTGGATGTCCTTGAATGAGTAAAATATGCACCAACATGCTCACACAATAAGATAGCAAATGAAATATGTGGCAAAGCATGCACAACCAATTCTAGCATCTATCAAGCAATTGGCGATGACTAGGTCATCTATATATGAGTATATTGACTTAGGAGTCAAATGAGAACATTTGATCATAGGTCATACTCATCGTTTAAGCTCAAGTGGGGTTACCACTTTTACACAATGCATTAATGTGTTCACACCATTAGAGTTGCTTTGACTCAATTCTTAGAGTTAAGCCCCCCCTAGATGTGAGATCCCCCCTTAGAGGGATGAACTAACCTTGGGTTTTGTCGATGATGACTTCATGTAGGTGTTGAAGATGTGGATGCTCAATGTTGGTGTAGATCATTTGGAGCAATCCTTTGGAGTGAGTTGTACTTTCAACTTACCTACATGGGTTAGTCCCACAAGGAACAAACAAGAATATCCATAGACATAGAGTGATGCTCACACAAGATGATGTCCATGAATTCATTAGGTTACCTTGTCCCTTGCCTTACCAACATGAGGGTTTGTGACTCCTTGAACTAGTGCAAGATGTGGAAGTTGATTGCACTTGTTCTTGCCAAAATGATATGAGTGAAGAATGTTGGCGGAGTCACCCTCAAGAACTCTCTAGTTCTTCTTCTTCGGGATCCACATCATCTTGATGGCAATCCTTGGAGTTGTAGTTGTACTTGATGAAGTAGAACTTGACGTAGTCTTGGGGACCCACTTGAACGAGGCTTTAGGTGCTTCTTCAAATGCATCAATCTCTTCTTGAAGCTTGTCCTTGCCTTTGTTCTTGTGGTCTTGTGGTGGAAGATCATCTTGAGCTTGTGTTCCCTTGAAGGAAGTAGGATCATACTTCTCTTGTTGAGGAACAAACTTCGTCTTGGGGTATTGATCTTCTTCCCACTCAACTCCATTGGCATTGAACTTTCATTCAAAACCAACACCTTGATTCTTCCAGTGCCTTCCTTGCTTGCGTACAATTTCCTCGAATTGCTTACTCCTGGCAAGGCTCTTGTAAACACCTTTCTCTATAATTCCCTTCAATAAGCTATTTTCTTGCTCAAGTGTAACTTGGCTAAGAGAATCATTAGTGGAATCAAGAGAACTACTAGAAGCAACAATATTGGATTTGACATTATCATTGTTACTACTAGAGGAAGTGTCTTTCTTGTACTTGTTACTAGACTTGACTTGAGGCATGTAAGTAGATAAGAGTAAACGCTTGGCAATATAAGAAGAACTTTTCTTGCGGAGATCATCATTGGTTGCTTTTAAGAACTCATGCTCTTCCTCAAGATTGAGCTTTTCAAAGCGTAACTTCTCATGAGCCCTTAAAAGTTCTCGATGATCTTCATAGATAGTTTCATGAGCTAACTTAAGACTGTTTAGTTCTTTAGTTAGAAGATCAATCTTCTCCTTATCATTGTCATTCATTTTATCTTGATTAGCATGATTAATTGACGTTTCATCATAGTATTCATCACTAGAGTTGTCAACAAGTAAAGCATCATCCACAAGCAAGTCATCTTCATCACTATTGAAATCAACATACTCAGGATGTGTTACCTTTGGACCTTTGGCCATGAAGCATCTTCCAACACCTTCATTTGGTGAGTCAAATATGTCGTAGGAGTTGGTTGACACAAGTGCTAGACCGGCAACACCTTCATCTTGAGTATATTCGGAGTCGGAGTGATAGCTTCTCTCGGAGTGATTGTCGGAGTCGGAGCCGGATACCCATTCACCAACATGAACTTGATGTCTTCGTTTTGTGTAGCTCCTTGATGACTTGTCCTTCCTTACCGAATCCTTGCTTCTCTGTGAGGGTCTTCGTTCATAACGATCATCTCTACTCCTCCTCTCTCTTGGTGGTGATTCTTCTCTTTTGCTCCTTCTTCTTGGAGAATCTTCTCTTCTTTTGTAGGGTGTCGTACACTCATTGGAGTAGTGTCCGGGTCTCCCACAATTGTAGCAATTGCACTCACGACTTGAAGATCTCTTGTCATTGTAAGACCTTGACTTGGAGCTTCTTTCTTTGCTTCTACTCTTGTAGAACTTGTTGAAGTTCTTCACCATTAAGCTCAATTCTTCATTGAAGGTTTGTTTCTAACTTGATGATGTGGGGGCTTCACTTGAGGCTTTGTAAGCACCACTTGACTTGTTGTGAAGTTCCTCCTTATCCTTGAGTGACATCTCATGAGCAATAATTCTTCCAATGACTTCCGTTGGCTTGAGATCTTTGTAGTTTGGCATCATTTGAATCAATGTGCACACGATATCATACTTTCCATCCAATGCTCTTAGGATTTTCTTGATGATGAATTTGTCGGTCATCTCTTCACTCCGTAAGCCGGCAATCTCATTTGTGATAAGAGCAAGCCTAGAGTACATTTCAGCGACACCTTCACCATCCTTCATTTTGAACTTGTGAAGCTGACTTTGGAGCACATCCAACTTGGATTCCTTGACGGACTCGGTACCTTCATGCATATCAATCAAAGTATCCCAAATTTCCTTTGCATTCTCAAGACGGCTGATTTTGTTGAATTCTTCGGGGCACAATCCGTTGAAGATGATATCACAAGCTTGAGCATTGTATTGCAGCATCTTCAATTCTTCCGCATTAGCTTCACGGTTCGGTTCTCTCCCATCAAAAAGTTCACCTTGCAAGCCAATACAAATAATTGCCCAAACGGCGGGGTTATGTCCAAGAATATGCATTTTCATCTTATGCTTCCAACTAGCAAAATTAGTACCATCAAAGTAAGGACCTCTACGGTGATAATTTCCCTCGCTAGACGCCATACTCTCCTAGGTTGTGAAACCAAGGCTATGACCACCAAAAGCTATGGAAATCAAAGCAAATGGAGACCAAAGCTCTGATACCACTTGTAGGACCTTGAAGTATGTCTAGAGGGGGGTGATTAGACTACTTGACCAATAAAAACTTAACCTTTTCCCAATTTTAGAGTTTGGCAGATTTTAGCTACTTTAGGACAAGTCAAGAAATCATCACACAATTCAAGCAAGCATGCAAAGAGTATATAGGCAGCGGAAATTAAAGCATGCAACTTGCAAGAATGTAAAGGGAAGGGTTTGGAGGATTCAAACGCAATTGGAGACACAGATGTTTTTGGCGTGGTTCCGATAGGTGGTGCTATCGTACATCCACGTTGATGGAGACTTCAACCCACGAAGGGTAACGGCTGCGCGAGTCCACGGAGGGCTCCACCCACGAAGGGTCCACGAAGTAGCAACCTTGTCTATCCCACCATGGCCGTCGCCCACGAAGGACTTGCCTCACTAGCGGTAGATCTTCACGAAGTAGGCGATCTCCTTGCCCTTACAAACTCCTTGGTTCAACTCCACAATCTTGTCGGAGGCTCCCAAGTGACACCTAGCCAATCTAGGAGACACCACTCTCCAAGAAGTAACAAATGGTGCATTGATGATGAACTCCTTGCTCTTGTGCTTCAAATGATAGTCTCACCAACACTCAACTCTCTCTCATAGGTTTTGGATCTGGTGGAAAGAAGATTTGAGTGGAAAGCAACTAGGGGAAGGCTAGAGATCAAGATTCATATGGTAGGAATAGAATATCTTGGCCTCAACACATGAGTAGGTGGTTCTCTCTCAGAAATGGTAAGTTGGAAGTGTAGGTTCGTTCTGATGGCTCTCTCCACGAATGAAGAGGAGGTGGAGGGGTATATATAGCCTCCACACAAAAATCTAACCGTTACACACAATTTAGCAAACTCGGTGGGACCGAATTATCAAACTCGGTCGGACTGATTTGGTAAACCTAGTGACTGTTAGTGATTTTCGGTGGGACTGACATGCATCTCAGTGAGACCGATTTGGTTAGGGTTAGGGCATAACGTAATCTCGGTAGGACCGATTACACAAACTCGGTGAGACCGATTTGGTAATAAGCTTTCCAGAGAGTTGGTCAGGTAAACTCGGTGGGACCGATTTGCTCTTTTCAGTGAGACCGAAATGTTACAAAAAGGAAACAGAGAGTTTACATTGCAATCTCGGTGGGACCGATCGCTCACTTTGGTTAGACTGAAACGTTACGAAGGGAAACAGAGAGATTACAACCCCATCTCGGTGAGACCGAGATCCCTATCGGTAAGACTGATTTGCTTAGGGTTTGTGGCAGTGGCTATGACTTTTGGAATCGGTGGCGCCGGATAGGAAGAATCGGTGTGACCGATTTTGGCTTTGGGTTTAGGTCATTTGTGGATGTGGGAAAGTAGTTGAGGGTTTTGGAGCATATCACAAAGCACATGAAGCAAGAGGCTCATTAAGCAACACCTCATCCCTCCTTGATAGTATTGGCTTTTCCTATAGACTCAATGTGATCTTTGATCACTAAAATATAAAATGAAGAGTCTTGAGCTTTTGAGCTTGAGCCAATCCTTTGTCCTAAGTATTTTGAGGGATCCACTTTCATCATCCATGCCATGCCATTCATTGAGCTTTCCTGAAATAATAGTCTTGGAATAGCATTAGCTCAATGAGCTATATGTTGTTATGAATTACCAAAACCACCTAGGGATAGTTGCACTTTCAACAGGGATGGCTTCACGCGGGCCATGTCACAGGTTACGTGGTCCATCCCCAACCCCTCTGGTTCAACCATCGTCGATCTCTTCGACGGCCCTACCACTGATCTCCTCCACCAAGCGGTCAAGGATTTGCGATCCTTATATGCCATTGATCCCATTTTGTCATTTCTGAAGGACATGTTCTACGGCGGCGGCTTGGGATCCTCAATTGCCAAGTCAGATATCATCGACCATGACCACGACCACGAGGAGGGCATCCAAAAAGGTTCTTCCAAGGTGAAACAACCCATCGGTGACATCAGAGAGCGCACCATGGGTCTGTGCTCTTCCAATTGGAAGGATCCCGTCCATGAAATGTGAGGCAACATCCTATCAGCAAAACTTACCTTTTCTAGCTTGCAACCCGTACCCTTTGTTGTAGTAGCATTTGCCATGCGGTTCTATAACTGTACCCTTTGTTTAATTATTTTAGTTATGCAAAAATGTATTGTTCAATAGGGCTATGTGATGTCTAAGTATGAATTGTCCACTTCAGTTTCATGAATGGCTATATTTGGTTGTTTATAGTGAGTAGATGCCTTGTTTATCTGTGTTTGGTTGTTAGGTTGGTTGCAGTGAGCATTTTTTTCAGTTATCAAGCCGATGCCTTGTTTATATGTATTTGGTTCTTAGTTTGGTTGCAGTGAGCATTTCTCCAGTTATCAAGCAGATGCCTTGTTTATCTGTATTTGGTTGTTAGGTTGCTTTTTTTAGTATTTGTCCAGTTTTCATACAGATGCCTTGTTTATCTGCATTTGCTTTTTAGGTTGGTTGCAGTGAGCATTTGTCCAGTTTTCAACCATATGCATTGTTCATCTGTATTTGCTTGTTAGGTTGGTTGTAGTGAGACTCTGTCCAGTTTTCAATGGCTATATTTGGTTGTTATATTGATCATTTATGCCTTGTTTATTTCAGTCATTCACAATGTGTTGTTCATTATGTGCAAGTTGGAACTGTGCTGCTCGACTGCGTCAATACCAGTTTGAACTGCTATATTTGGTTCCACTTATGCCTGGTGTAGTTAACACATGCCCTTTATTTTAGTTTTACACATTTATCTACTGATGTTTATGCATTAACTATGTTCTATTCATTTTCAACAATACCAGTTTGAATTGCAATATTTGATGGCTGTTAAGCCTGCTGTCAGTAACATTGCCTTCCATTTTATATATGCTTTAACAGCAACACATTCAAGCTATCATTTGGAGATGATATTGTTTACCTTTGCTATATTTGTTTGATGTTAAGGTTGCTGTACTTATCATGCATTTCCACTACTTATGCAGGACAACAACGGGAGTGGCCACCATTTTCTGCCGAGGTTAGCTTCATCCCTCGGCTTGTACTCCCCCATCGTTCCATAATTTAGTGCATAGAGATCCAGGCCTGGACACTTGTTAGCTTCTAATATTGACTTGTTGCTTGTAGGTACATATGCCCTTCGCAAGGATGGATGCATCGACCCTTTTTGCGTATGGGGCAATGGGATATTCATGAACAAGCATCAAGTGAGGAAACTGATAAGGATAATTAGCAAAAGGATACGAATGGTGGCAATCAAATTATTTGTTTATGCTCTATCCAACACAACAATGAGCTGTACGATGGTAACTACAAACTCTAAAGCCTTATCTTTTTACTGCCCATAATGAGTTGCTAGACAACAATGTCTGAATCTTTTTCGTTCGCAGTCGTTCCTGAAGCAGTTCACTCAAGATTACCTCGCAAAGTACATGATTGGTGGACATGCAATGAAGGTTAAAGTATTTCATTCAGACTACAATGAGCATCGAGAAGTCGTAATGAAGACAATGAAGGATGGACGGGCAGCCATCACAAGGGGTTGGCCTAGAGTCGTGCGCGCATTACACATGGAGGAGGGCACACTATGGGCATTTCGCTTAAGCTTCTCCAACAACCAGAATGTATTTCGCCTCTCTCTTTACAGTCTTTAGTACAACTGTGGTTCATCATTCTTTACTTGGTGCTTCTGTAGTTCTTCAGTATATGTACCTGTGCATCGAATTATGCATTCGTGGTTGAACCTATATTTGTAATAAACATGGTTGGATATGAAATAAGTGATTACCTACTATCAGATTCAAAACATATGATTTTTAAATTAGGGATTAATAAGTGATTAATTAGGGATTAATCAGGAATTACACTGCGCACGGTTGGCGAAAGCGAAACGTCTGCGATAGACGTGGAGATCAAACACGTTTCTAGGATCCGCTACGTGTGCGTTCAATCTCCACTGCACACACAATCAACCAAGAAAAAACGTGCGCGATCAATCTCCATTGCACACACAATCAGCCAAGAAAAAACGTGTGCGATTAATCGCACACAGTTCTTTCTTATTAAATGTTTGCGATGGTCACTTTATCACACATGCTTCCAAATTATAGACTGTTTGTGATGTTGTGCGCATCGCAAACATTTGGTACTTCTTGGATTAACTGTGTGGGATATACATACTAACAGAAACTTATTCCTTGGATGGACTGTATGGAATGTATATACGAACGGAAACGTTTAGCAGGGACTGACTGTGTGGGATGTACTTACGACCGGAGACGATTTCACCTGTATAATTGTATTTTTAGCACTACTATACGTATAACTGTATTTGAGCGCTCGCCAGTCGCACACGCCCTCATTTTGCCGAGCGTCTGTTCTAGGAGGGCATATCCCCAAGGGTTTCTAGGTCGTGTGGGAAGGACCCCCCCTATCGCGCACACTCACTTGGCGACAGTTTCAAATGCCATCGCAGAAAGGGGTTAAAAAGCGTTTGTATAGCACCGACACGTACCAGTGATAAAATCCATTGGATTAGCCGGAAACATATGATGCCACCAAAGAAGGATGGAGGGCTAGATTTCAGAGATCTCCATGTGTTTAACATAGCCATTTGGCGAGGCAGGCATGGAGGTTAGCAAATGCGCCCAACTCTCTTTGCGCTAGAGTTCTATCTGTGAAATACTACCCATCAGGTTAGATTATTAGAGCAGTGCCAAAGGATGGCATGTCTTATTCGTGGAGAAGCATCATTAAAGGAGTTGAACTACTAGGAGAAGGAGTAATCTGGAGAATAGGCAATGGTGAGAAGGTGAACATATGGAACGACCCATGAATCCCACGAGGTCAGAGTAGAAAACCAGCCACTCCCCAAAGAAGGGATGACATCCTCCACAAAGTCTCAGACTGAATTAACCCAGTAGAGGGTGACTGGGATGAGGACCTAATAAAACAAACGTCTAATGAGAAAGATGCAGAGGAAATTCTGCAAATACCTACCAGCAAAGGCAACAAGGACTGGCTTGCGTGGCACTTTGATAAAAGGGGCTTATTCTCTGTGAAATCAGCTTATCGAGTGGCCATTGAAACATATGCAAGGAAGTATATCCATGGTATTGCTTCTGCATCTGGCACAACAGCTGACTACTTACCCTTTGAGTGGGAGAAAATATGGAGGCTTCCGCTACCGGCAAAAATCTTGCACTTCTTATGGAGAATGGCGAGAAACAATCTGCCCCTGAGACAAAAACTAATCCAATGAGGAGTTAAAGCAGACCCATGGTGCCTAGTATGCTTACATACTGATGAGATGTAGGGCACACCTTCAAATGCAAACCAGTGATGCACATCTGGAGAGCGGCTCAGATGGAGGATATAAGGAAAAATCTTAGCATTTGTTGTAATCCAAAAGATGTGCTCATTCGGATTTTTGAGCTAGATCAGAGGAAGAGTGCAAGAGCAAGTATTCTTATGTGGCTTTGGTGGCATGAGAGAAATAAAGCTAATAAAGGGGAGGCTATAAGAAGTACAACTGAAATTCTAGAATCCCTAGAAATGCATGACAGAGAATCCGATGAGTTTTGCAAGAGGAGATGTACTAAAACAATAACGACGAAGGACAGTTGTTGGAAACCACCGGAGGAAAATTATCTAAATATAAATATAGACAGAGCCTTCACAAAGGACACAAGGAAGGGAGGATGGGGTTTCATCGTCAGAAACTCCGAAGGAGGAGTACAAGCAGCAGGGACAGTGTGACGCCCCAAGACCGACGCTCCAGAAGACTTCCAGCTATTCCGAGTTTCGCCGTGTGTTTGTTTTGCTTGTTGCATTCATCATTGCATCATTTGCATTGCATCATGTCATCATGCAACCCCTTTTTAAAAACTCACCTAAATAAAATGCATAGATCTTTGATCTATTTAAATCGAGGGAATTCAAATGGTGATTTCTCTTTATAACATATATCCTCCCAATATTATTAGGGAGCTATAAAAATTATATTCCATTAATTTGGAATTTACCACAATACGCGTGCATGTTAAATCCCTTGGCCTTTCCTTCTTCGAGTTTTGACTCTGTAACCTTGCCTATAATTCTTTTCCCTTTTATTGAGGCTCCTCCTTATATCTCAACATTTTTGACCACACCAAACCTAGTCCCAATTCAAACCCATTTGAATGATATTCAAATGAGTTTGAATTTAAATCTTGCATTCATGCCTCTTTTATATTTTTCTTGGATCAAGCTCATTTTTATGAGTCTGGGAAAAATAACCTCCTGCTCAAGCTCCACCTCTAACCTCTCTTTCTTTCCTTTCTCATCTCTGTTTTATTTTTATTTTTTTAGAGTGAGAGAGAGCCCAGCAGGCCATCTAGGCCCATCCGTAGCCCAGCTCCTCCATGGCCCAAGGCCCAGCTCGCCCCAACTCTTAACCCTAGCGAGCATCTCCCCTCGTTCCATCATCTCGTTCCCCCTCCGCCGCCACCCACACGCACGCACACAGAGGGCAGCGCTCGCGCCCGTTCCCCTCACCAGCCACCGACCGGATTCGTCCGTTTTCGCCGTTCCCGGCGCTACCGGAGCCCCAAGGCCCTTGTACCAAGTCCGTCGCCGCGCCATCTTCAAGCCATCGGGCGCCGGGTTCCCTGCCTGGCCCACTCGTTCTCTGCACGAGGGAGACGCAAGGCCAGCACCTCGTCCTCCCCTGCATCACGCCTCGTCGCCGGGAGCTCGTCCCCAAGTCTCGCCAAGCCATCGCCGTCCCTTCTCCGGTGCCCCGTCCCCGTCGGATTTGCTCAAGCTCGCCACCCCTGCGCCTCAAGACTCTCCCGCCGGAGCCCCGCAGACCCGCGCCGTCGCCTCCTATGCATCGAGCGGGAGGACGACGAGTAGTGCCTTCTCTGCGCCCGAGTTTTCCCCTGACCTGAGGCCGTCGTCCTCGACAATGCCAAGTCCCTTGTCGCGCCGCCCTTCGCCAAGTCCCGCTCGCAGATGCTCCTTGACTCCGTCCTTCCCGCGCGGAACCCGCCTCGCCAAGCCCCTGCATCGCGCCGCTGTTTCCTCTCCTTCAACCGCGTCGCCTCTGCCAGCCCTATGCTGCTGCTTGCATCCGCCAAGCTCCTCTGCCCCGTTTCGCCTCGGCCTCAACAGAGGAGGACGAGAAGCGTTGCTGCTTGCTCGATCCGCTTGCACGCGCGCCTCGCGCGTTGACCGCGACCAGCTCCATGCCCGAGCGAGCACGCTCCTGATCCCGATGCCCAGCACCGCCCAAGTTGTCGCCTCTACGCACCATGCAGTGTTACCGTGGACGCATGCACCCCCAGATCGGAACCTCAAGAGTAAATAGCATAAAACTACTACTTTACAGGCTAGGGTTCCAAAAAACTACCGAATTTATTTTTTTCGCTGATAACTACCAAGTCAGGGGTTGGCTGTTTCAAAAAACCCCAAATCCTCTTTGTTAAAAAAATAAACATGTTTATGACAGGTTGGGCCCGCCACTAAACAAACCGTTTGCTTGACCGTTTGTTTGACTGTTAACTGATATGTGGGGACCACATGCCAGTGTCTGAAAAAGCAATCGGGTCCCTAGAAATTTTCTAAAAAAGCAATCAGGTCCCTGGAAGTTTTCAAAAAAAAGCAATCAGGTCCTCCGGCGTGCTCGCCATGGCCGCGATGCCACCTCCTCCGGGCCGACGCCATGCACCGCCTGCGGCTGGCGAGCCGCGCCCGCAGTGGCCGGATCCATGCCGCCGCCACGCTGCCCCTTGCCTGTGGCCGCCGCCACGCCGCCCCTCGCCTGTGGTCGCTGCCCCTCGCCTGTGGTCGCCGCCACGCTCTGCCTCGCCTGCGGCGACCCCCAGGTGGCTCCCCATGGCGGGCGGCAGCGCGGGACCTGAGCAGAGACCCATGGCTGGCGGCGCCCTTGGCGGCTCCCCATGGCGCGCGGCGGTGTGGCGACCTGAGGGGAGGGAGCGGGTCGCACGAGGTGGGCGCACGAGGGGAGGGAGCGGGTCGCCGGCGGGGTAGGCACGCGAGGGGAGGAGCGGGTCGCCGGCGGGGCGGGCGCGACAGGGGAGGGGAGAGGGTCGCCGGTGGAGTGGGCAAGGGCAGGGGACATGGTCGCCGGTCAGGTTGAAGAGAAGACAGAGAGAGTACAGGAGGAAGAGGAGAGAAGGAAAGAGAAGAAGAAAAGAGAAGCTGACATGTGGGCCCCACATGTCAGTTAACGGTCAAACTAACGGTCAAACTAGAGCTTAGTTTAGGTGTGGGTCTGACCTATCATAATCACGGTCAATAGATAAGCACTCGACAATTTGGGCTTTTTGAAATAGCCGACCTCTGATTTGGTAGTTATCTGAGAAAAATTAAAAACTAGTAGTTTTTTGGAACCCTAGCCTGTAAAGTAGTAGTTTTATGCTATTTACTTGAACCTCAAGCACCAAGTACACCACCGACAAGACCCAGACTCCCAACGCCAAGTACAACTACGAACCCGAAGACCTCGGATGCATCAAGTTCCTCTACGACCTGTGTACAACTATGGTCGCCAAGACCGAACCGACAAATACCTCTACAACATGTGTACCACTACCGTTGACCCTCGAAGACTCTATGGACGTCAAGTTCCTTGCCGTGACCCCGAACATCTACGAAACGTGAATCCACTACTTCCACTACCATCGCCGTGTACCACTACTTCCACTACCGTCGCGGGAACGTCTACTTTCATCTACTCCGCATTGAACTCGTTCCGCCCCGAAAACGCACGCTTTGAAGGTATAACCGCCGAGACGACCGCCGAATGCATGTGTGTGTGAGATGCACCCTATGTTTGCACCGTGTCCGAGTTGTCATTGCACGTCCCTCCTCGTTTGCCATGCCGTCGACCCGTGGGAACCCGGTTACCGGGATCACCCCACCATCCTTACATGACTCGCTCACGTCTCACGTCCTTTTGCACTGGTATCTTCATGAGCCACCGGAACCGATATGTTGCCGTGGCATCATGTTCGGATCCGTTGCCGTGGCACCCCTTTTGTTCCGCCATGGTGACCAAATACTTCATAACATGCTCATGTTAACATTCTCATAAATTGCATATAACTTGTATATGTCATCCTCATCATGATAACAACATTTAAATGCTTAAAATTTGTTGTTGCTTTGAATTGCTAAATGACATGTGGGGATTTTCCGGAATTGTTGTTTGTTGTTCTGGTCTCATTTAAATTTGCCTAAATAGTTAGTTTACTTATGCCTCACCTCTTGCCATGTTTAACAACATTTAATATTGTTGAGTAGCTTATAACGAGATCAAACTAAATAGTTGCATGTGGTGTTTTGTCAATATGCAACTCATTGCATATTGAGCTCCACTTAACTTGAAGTATTGTTTCTTGCACTTTGGCATGCCATGCTTCATTAAACCGGACATGCATCATACTTGATTGTGCATCATGCCATGATTATGCTTGTGTGTTTACCATGTTGTTTCCTCCTTTCCGGTTTGCTTCTCTTGTTAGCTTTGGTTTCGTTCCGGAGTTGTGAGGATTCGTTCGACTACATCGGTTTGTCTTCTTCATGGTCTCGTTCTTCTTCCTTGCGGGATTTCATGCAAGATGACCGTCACCTTGGATCTCACTACTATCGTCGCTATGCTAGTTGCTTCGTTCTATCGCTATTCCTATCACTTGTTCATCAAGCCTCCCAAATTGCCATGTCAGCCTCTAACCTTATACAACCTTCCTAGCAAACCGTTGCTTGGCTATGTTACCGCTTTTGCTCAGCCCCTCTTATAGCGTTGTTAGTTGCAGGTGAAGTTGAAGATTGCTCCATGAGGGACATGATTATGTTGGGATATCACAATATCTCTTATCTAATTAATGCACCTATATACTTGGTAAAGGGTGGAAGGCTCGGCCTTATGCCTGATGTTTTGTTCCACTCTTGCCGCCCTAGTTTCCATCATACCTGTGTTATGTTCCTTGATTTTGTGTTCCTTACGCGGTTGGGTGATTTATGGGACCCCCTTGACAGTTCGCTTTGAATAAAACTCCTCCAGCAAGGCCCAACCTTGGTTTTACCATTTGCCTACCTAAGCCTTTTTCCCTTGGGTTTCCGGAGCCCGAGGGTCATCTTTATTTAACCCCCCTCGGGCCAGTGCTCCTTCAAGTGTTGGTCCGAACCGAGCAACCCGCGGGGCCACCTCAGGGAAGTTGAGGGTTGGTTTTACTCGTAGCTTGACTTATCCGGTGTGCCTTGAGAATGAGATACATGCGACTCCTATCGGGATTTGTCGGCACATCGGGCGGCTTTGCTGGTCTTGTTTTACCATTGTCGAAATGTCTTGTAACCAGGATTCCGAGACTGGTCGGGTCTTCCTGGGAGAAGGAATATCCTTCGTTGACCGTGAGAGCTTGTGATGGGCTAAGTTGGGACACCCCTGCAGGGTATAAACTTTCGAGAGCCGTGCCCGCGGTTATGTGGCAGATAGGAATTTGCTAATGTCCGGTTGTAGAGAACTTGACACCAGATTCGAATTAAAACGCATCAACCGTGTGTGTAGCCGTGATGGTCTCTTTTCGGTGGAGTCCGGGAAGTGAACACGGTTTGTGTTATGTATGAACGTAAGTAGTTTCAGGATCACTTCTTGATCACTTCTAGCTTCTCAACTGTTGCACTGCTTCTCTTCCCGCTCTTATTTGCGTATGTTAGCCACCATATATGCTTAGTCGCTGCTGCAACCTCACCACTTATCTATTCCTTTACCCATTAAGCTTTGCTAGTCTTGATACCCATGGTAATGGGATTGTTGAGTCCTCGTGGCTCACAGATTACTACAACATCAGTTGCAGGTACATGTTATGTGATGATCATGACGCGAGAGCGATGCTTGCTTGTTTTGGAGTTCTTCTTCTGCATCTTCTTCGATCAGGGGATAGGTTCCAGGTCGGCAGCCTGGGCTAGCAGGGTGGATGTCATTTGAGTTTCTGTTTGTGTTTCATCCGTAGTCGGATGTTGCTCTTGTGTATGATGATGCTGTATTCGTGTGGCATTGTATGCCTCTTGTATGTATTGCCAACTATTATGTAATGATACGATGTCATGATATCCACCTTGCCAAAGCGTCTCCAGTATGCGCTTCTATCCTTGGTGGGACCTTCGAGTTCCTTTAGGATAGGGTCGCATATTGGACGTGACAGACAGGGAGATTGCCAGGACTCTCTGAGGCAATTCAAGCAGAAACAATTTCCCTATTATATGCCGTGGAGAGAGCAAGTGAGTTGGGATGCAGGAATGTAATCTTTGAAACAGATGCATTTGTGCTGAAACAATCTATTGAGATGCCTACGATAATTCAGTTTTCGGTGCCCTGTTTCGGGAAGCAAAGTTTAAACTCTTGTACTATTTTCAGTCTGCTTTTATCAACTGGTGTCCTAGGTCCTGTAATGTAGCTGCCCATAAGCTAGCGTCGTTTGGCGCGAGTTTGGTTGAGCCAGATATATGTATGTGGTTGTCAGATGTACCAAACTTTGTAACTGAAGTGCTTGCCAGCAATTTTGTTGGCCCGTATGTGTAATGGAATAGAGTGTTTTTTTCAAAAAAAGGATGAGTAGTCGGACACACGACATGGATACACACCACGTCGGTCACGCACGCCCACCAAGCGCACTATGCACAACATGCCCAACGCACGACCATGCAGCCGGCCATCAAGCTCTGCCACCCGCGCGGACGCTACATCAGCCGATAGCTCATCACTTGCCGACGGCTCCATGCTGAAGTTGCCTCACAGTCAGAGCATCTACAAGGCTCCTTAAACCCCCTATATTCCGAGCAAAGGGCCCGGTCACTAATAGATCACAAAAACATACCTGGCCAGGCACTGGCCCTATACGTCCAGACGGATCGGCACCTCTTCTATCCCGTCCAAATCCGGGATGAATATAGAGAGGCCTGGAAGCGGCCGCCACGTCGGATCCGGCCCATCCCAACCTCAAGCTCCCTTCACTCCACACCGCCCTCAAGCTTCCTTCTGGCGATTGTGTTGGCCTTATGTGATTCACTCGTGACAAGCGGTAGTGAACACGGTGCTTGTCGACGTTGTCGTACTTCATTTGCTTCTTTCGACTGAACAAAAGTGGTTTACTCAAATCGTTATCAGCTTCCAAATTGACTCGGCTATACTTTTTTTCATGTTTTATCTGTATTTTGTTAATTTGATACTCATAATACTATATAACTAGTTCAGCATACAAAGAATTGACACTATGGATCCTCATTAATATCTATTTCATGATTTACCCCTGGCTCAAACACTTTCTTTCCCCCAGCTAAGCAAAACAATTTCTCTACCCCTTTCTCAGAAGCTTAAAATTGTGCGTGCACGCCTGATGTATATTATCCCAAGTTGCATCATATCTTTCTATAAACTTTTTGTTATCCTGTAGCAATGCATGGTCCCTTGCAAGTAAATACTCAAACAATATACTTACCTTTGCGCAATATACTTTAGGAGCTCGTCAGTAACAAACTCCCTCCCGGCGGTCCACAGCCAACTTTGCCATTGCGCACAATACATCTGGATTTCTCCTCCCTGTTCTTACAAGGACGTGGTGCTCAAAGTCCACGCACCACCACAGATCAGGCATTTTTGCAGCCTCTAGCCGTGAGTGACAACACAAGGCCCGCACCCATGAGAACGTCTACAGTGCCGAGCTTGGTGAAGACAGAAGAGAGCAAGTCAAGAGGCAGTTCTGACCAGTCCCTGACATATGATGGTACTCGAGCAGGCTCCCTTTTTCTTGTATCGCCTGAAAATGTGTGCAATTGTACTAATTATATAAACTAATCATTACCGAAAAAGGCTTTCGCCCCGCTTTATATATAAAGCACCAAACCACAAGCATCCAGTACAACCACACGCCACACCACCGCAACACACGCACACACCCAAGACAGGATACATAGGCGCTGAGCGCAGCAACACCACTCCTAGCAGTACCGCCCCGAACAAATGAAGCTACGTGTGACGAACCATGCGCTCCAAGGCGGCGCCTTCAGGAAGGATACGCCGCCACCGCCCGATCCAAGGATCCGAGTTTTCCCCGGAGCCGCATGACGGGCAATGAGAGCCTCGACGACGCCTTCAAGAAGGGAGCGATCTTCGCCGCCGCCGGTCCGTCCGAAGATAGAGCAAGTTTTCACCTCGGCCCACAATCACCGCCACCGAACGCCACACCCCGGCAACCACGCCGCCCACATGACCATGATGACCGGGCAGCACCAAGGCACGGGCTTTGTCCAAGAGCACCGCGCAACCACCACCACCAGGGCCGCCGCCCCAGCATCCAAGATCTCGACACCACCTCACCCGTGACCTGCCGCTACCCCAACCGAAGAGACGAGTGGAAAGGTCCCGCCTTTCGCACCCCTGGATGACCCCCAACGCCGAGGCCCAATAGGCCGGCCAAAACTGGCTTCCATCGCCCGTCCTGCAGACCTGAGCATGAGACGAGCTCAGTCGTGATGCCGAGCGTGAGACGAGCTCCGTCCAGCTGCCGGGCGCGAGACGAGCTCCGTCCTGCTGCCGAGCGCGAGACGAGCTCCCTCCTGCAGCTTCGGGTGCGAGACGAGCGAAGGACCGCAACTGGGAGAGGGCCAGCCCCAGGACCGAAGTAACGCCCGGGTGACAACTAGATGGAGCTACGGTCGAAGTGGTCCGACCGCAAACGAGCCGACGCCGGAGATAGCCGGCCGTCGCTGCGGGCAGATCCGCCAAACCACCGTGTAACCTCCGCGCCCTCGAGAGAACACCACCGTGAGCCGGACCTCCACTCGCCGCCGCCCACGGCCGGAGCCACGGCTACACCAGGCCGCAGCCCCACCCGCACCGTCCACCCAGATCCCACCGCCAGATCTGAGTCGGACGCGCCGCCACCCGCCCTGCGGCCACGCAGCAGCCACCCCAGCCACCCGTGGAGGCTGGAGGGAGACCTCCAGGGGCGGGAGGAGAAGCCACCGGCGGCCACCGAGCCATCCGTCGCCACCGCCGCCCGAATCGGGCCCGAAACAAACCAGATCAGGCCGCCACGGCCGTGACGGGCACCGCCACCAGGCAGCCCACTACACCGGGCCACACGTCCGCGACACCGCCGCCAGACGCCCGCCACCGCGCCGACACGCCCCGCGCCCGCGCATCGCCACCGCTAAGATTTTTTATATGTCAAACAATACTGGAAGCAATGTTCTCCGCTAAGATGCCGGAGGGCATTGAGGAAGGTCAGTGGAAGGTACTCCATCGCCAAGCTTGTGGGTTTATTCGGCAATGGGTCGATGACAATGTTTTGAACCATATCATTGATGAGACACATGCATGCACCTTATGGTAGAAATTGGAAGAGTTGTTTACCCGAAAAGAAGATACAAACAAGTTGTTCTTGATCAAACAATTGATATGTTTGAGGTACAAAGAGGGCATTCTAATTGCAGATCATGTGAATACATTCCAAGGCATTATAAATCAGTTTTCTTCAATGGGAATAAGATTTGAAGATGAGTGAGAGCCTTTCTGCTACTAGGATCATTACAGGACAGCTGGTAGACCTTTAAGATCATGGTTTGCAATTCAACACCTAATGAAGTTGTCACTTGGAATCTTGTGAAAACTAGGGTACTAAATGAAGAGTCCAGAAAGGGGGTTGAAGCTAGTTCTTCCTCACATTCAGAGGTGCTGGTCACTTAGTCCAAGGGGAGAAGTAAGAGCAGAGGTCCAGGTAAAGGGGCAGAAAGAGGTAGCAGCAAATCAAGACGCAAGTATGCTGATTATGAGTGCCATCACTGCCATCAAAAGGGCCACATTAAGTGGCAATATGACAAGTGGAAGAAAGACAAAAGGAAAAAGAAGAAGCAAGATCAAAATCAAGTTGATAGTGATAGTGACACATAGGGCAACCGAGTTACTGCAGTAGAAGAGGACATCATGCTTGTTATGCATTAAGAAAATGAGGGCAAATTTGGTTCCACTGTTGAGGAGAGGATCACTGTTGTTTCTGATGAAACCATCAACCTTGTGGATGGTGATGAGATGATTTGGATACCGGACAGTGGTGCTAGCAGTCATGCTATATCTCACAGAGAGCTCTTCACTAAGTATATATCCGGTGATTTTGGTGTTGTGAAGATGCGAAACAATGATAGGGCAGCCATCATTGGAAAAAGAGATGTGCATTTGGAGACCAAAAATGGTACAATGTCAGCCCTCAAGCCTGTGAGGCATGTTGAGGCACTTCGTCTCGATATTATTTCAGTTTGTTTGCTTGATGGGGATGATTACTTAAGCAGTTTTGGAAAACGACGGTACAAGCTCACCAAAGGCAACATGGTTGTTGCAAGAGGTAAAATGGTCTCAGTTTTGTATCATGTTCATGATAAGCTCTTTAGTGCTTATGTCAACACACTAGAGAAGGATGGTAATTGTGCTCTATGGCACAAGAGACTTGGGCACATGAGTGAGAAGGGGATGACAGTGCTAGTGAAGAAAAAAATGTTGAAGGGTGTGAAAGGAGTTCTATAAGTGCATCAAGTGCCCCCTTAGTGGATTTGGAGTATTGAAGAGAAATAGGTTGAGAAACTAATGTGTTTGTGAGTATACACAGGAGACAGAGTTCCAGAAGATTTGGTTTAACACATGGAAGACGACCCCTAAAAATTGGATTTCTTCAAGTGAAGAATTTGGTGATGAAATAGGTACGACCTTTGAAGACTTTGGTTTTCATAGTTTCTTTTCTTATTACTTGAGTCATAGGAAAAACCATACTGTTAAAGGGGGTCTAGGTGAAACATATTTCACATTTCCAAAGTGGTGCTCAAACTTACTCAAACTCATACACAAACCGCTTCGAGTGAAGCCTTTGGAAATCTCCAGTACCGCTGACGCATTTGCTAGCGATGGTGATGAAGTTCATCTGGTCGCTGTCGAATTTGTTCACGCTAAGGAGTTAGGAGTTCGCCAGTGTGTTCTGCCTAAAAGTGAGGAAATTGAGTGCCCTGACGAATCCAAGAGTTCAAACTCTGACCATTGTTATGCCTCGTGCCAGCTGTCGAGTGGATCCTTATCCTGACAACGGTCGAATCAGAGAAGTGCATTTGTGACAATTCATGTCGGGTTGCCCCTGGCTATAAATAGCCGCCCCCATAAGCACTTGTTGGTTGGCTGCTCCGAGAAAACTTGACACTTGGCATAAGAGAGCAATCCATCCTCCGATGACTTTGAGAGAATCCTAAGGTAGGAAAAACCCAGAACAAAAGTGATTGAGCATCACTGAAGAGATTGATCTGTGTGATCCGATGCCTGTTACCTTTGACGACTGCCATTCTTCTAGACGGTTAGGCATGAAGTTCTGAGTACACCAAGAGTCATTGTAGTCTGTTGGTGAACAAGTCTGTGAAGGCTTTGGAAGTCTACCTTGAAGACCTGCCACGAGTGATTGGGCGAGGTCTGCAGGCTTTAGCTCAAGAGGAATACGGTGATGACTGGGTGTCCTCTGAGCTGCGACTCAGCCACCTCAACCAGATGTACAGTTGATGCAACAACTGGAACTGGTCTACCAAATTCCATTGTCTTCACCGAGCCAACCTGGTTTCAAATTCCTCACCCTCCCTTATATTATTCCGCTACTGAAGAATTTGTGATCTATGTTCTGATGAATTTGAACTGAAGAATTTTATCAAGCTATTTATCATTTTTCAGTTCATATTCGTCATGCTTGTATGACTGTATGATTGCATGTTCTTCACTTACGTATCCTAATTGCATGCACTGTGATTCTGCGATGACTTAGTTTCCTTTGTGTTTCTATATATTCACTCTGATCTTTATCAAATTCTTCAGAGTTTGACAAATTTCTAAAATTCTCCCATTCACCCTCCCCTGTGAGAGATAACCTGCATTTTCAATTGGTATCAAATCAAGGTACTCCCTTGTTCTGTGTGATTTTGGTTTAACCACCTGAAGTTTTAGTTATGTCGACCACAGGTATCAAGAAAGTGTCTGTTGCGTGCCCCATCTTTGATGGTTATGTGTAACACCCTGTTACGCCTGGCGGAATCAAGACTGGCCCCACGGACCAACACTAGTTTTCCTGCGCACTTTGTCCTCACTCGTGTGCACCGGGGACCTACTTCCCGGTCGGTCACCCATCCTAGAATTACCCCAAGCCAAGTATGCTTAACTTTCAAGTTCTTTTCGTATGGGCCCCTGGAAAAAAGGAATTCCTTGTTGATATGAGTAGTCAATCATTCCTATTAAGTCAGGCTCTCACATACACCCCCACTCAAAGGAACCGACGTCCTTGTCGGCCCATCAGGAACGTTCCCTCTTGGCACACGTATGTGTGTCTAGTCCGGCACAAGTGGCATGCCATGTGCCACAACGGGCCACACGCGCCATGCGCCACATGCCCGCACACCTGACCTGTGCATGTCCGTGTAACCACGAGGGTCGGCTCTTATACCAATTGTAACACCCTGTTATGCCTGGCGGGGTCAAGACTGGCCCCGCAGACCAACACTAGTCTTTCCTGTGCACTGTGTCCTCACTCGTGCGCACCCGGGACCAACTTCCCTATCGGTCACCCATCCCAGAATTATCCCAAGCCAAGCACGCTTAACTTTCGAGTTATTTTCGAAAGGGCTCCCGGAAAAAGAAGGAATTCCTTGTTGATATGAGTAGTCTATCATTTCTATTAAGCCAGGCTCCCACATTATGACTATCCCAAGTGGAAAGTAATGATGAGGAAATGTCTCCTATCAACGAACGACGAGATGCGGACTGTCACTAAGATTGGTCTTGTCGATCTATGCAAGATGGCACATGCTGAGGATATTCGCAAATATACTCGACTGGATACTTTGGCAAGGGATATCATCTGCTCCAGCCTATCTAGGGACGAGTTCAGGCGGATCATGCACCTTGCCAACGCCAAATCTCATTCGGGACAGGATCTCCAACGTCTATGAAGGGCACCAAACTTTTTAGGATCCCTGGTTCCTCGAGTTCAAGGAGTCACTCAAAACGATAACTTTCAAACATGATTCATCTTCTTCACCGTCGTGCTTAATGGACAAAGGCACCAAGGTACTCAATCATTCATCATCTTCTTCAAGTGAAGGTGAATCTGATGAATGTCTCCTAGATACTCTAAACTTGCTAAAAAATTGTTACAAAGCAACAAACTGCCATGGAAAGGATTCACAAACTGCTAGATAAGAGTGACAATCTATTGAACGATGAAATGGAACATTCTCAAATTCTGACTGAAGATCTTGAGCGTCTATAGTTAAAATATGACGAACTTGAAAGTCGTCATGTGGCCCTCTTAGCTGCACATGAGAA
The DNA here is from genome assembly GCF_002162155.2 of Triticum dicoccoides. NCBI lineage: Eukaryota > Viridiplantae > Streptophyta > Magnoliopsida > Poales > Poaceae > Triticum > Triticum dicoccoides. Next base: position 295,542,749 of record NC_041389.1, read on the forward strand.
GTTATCCTATGAATTTGTTCAAAGGAAGCAAGAACTCGAGACGCTAAGAGCACCTCATGATGATCTTCAGAAAGACAACGATTCTTTACTCTCTTAACAGATCAACACCTCTCAGGAAGAATTTGTTGCTCCATGCTTAAAATGCCTTGAACATGATAATGCAAGTTCTCAGCTGAATGTTCAAATGCTTCAACTATTGTTATATCTTCAACTGTCTCTGTGGTTTCAATTCCCACATCCGAGGAGACCACGAGTGTTACTGACAAAAATGCAAAACTGAAGAAATTTTATGTCACAAGCATGTACAAAAGCCTCGAAGGGCACCAAACTCTTTGTGATGTGCTCTAAAAGCAGATTCTGAACAGGAACCCTAGAAAAGAGGGTATTGCTTTTGAGCGAAAGCTGAATGCTGATGGGTCTTATTGGAAACCTACGCAGTATCTCGAAACCACATGGGTCGCTGCAAAACAATATCTAGTTGATCCATCCACTCTATGTAGCCACAATTGTGATACTCCACATTCTCCTGATGAGTCATTTGACTCCAACTATAAGCTATTCAAAAATCAGAATGGTGAAGTATTTGCTAGATTTGTTGGTACTAAATGTAGGAATTGTCCCCAACTAAAAAAAATCTGGGTGCCCAAAATTTTTCTTCAAAATCTTCAGGTGAATGTCATCATGACACCACCAAAGAAAAGGAACAACCCAGGGCAAATTCTTCACCTGGACCAAAGTCGTCAAATGGACGCAGGCAAACTCATGCTTGTACTAACACTTGTATGCAGGGAAACATACCTCGATCTGATGAATATGTGCATTATTGCTCGAATCACTATGTGCACAAAACTGCTAAGAATTTCTCTGCATATTCGTATGAGTACTACATTCCTCCTGTGAAGAGAAATGCATATTCTTCAATGCCTAAGTTCTCTATCAATGCTTTGCGCTATATCGCTTCTCAGCAACCCATTCATATGTGGGTGGTTAAGAAGAAGAACTAATCTCTTATGCAGGGTGAGGTCATCATACAACTAAATGTCTGATGAATTTACTGAAGACCTGACATAATGCTTGTTGGGATGCAAGCTAATCATGATGAAATGAATTCCTCATTTCACACATCCCTATGCTGCTAGTTATATGCTTACTGATGAAATTCACTCACAAAATTGAACATCATATTCTTCAACTGAAGTATATAAAGTTGTAAGTCAAACTAATGCTTCCACAGGATGATACTCCAAAAGCTACTAAATGGGTTCTGGACAGTGGTTGTACCAATCACATGACTGGTGATAGGAATCTCCTCACCAATGCTCCCCTTACTCTGTCTCATCTAAAGCATATCACCTACGAGGACAAAGTGAAAAATCAAGGTGTTGGGTCTAGGTATGGTTGCCATCTCAAAAGATTGACACATGGAAAAGGTGATGCTTGTCGAGTCCCTAGGTTACAACCTCATGTCTATCTCAATGCTTTGTGATCTTGATAGGATTGTCATCTTTGGCAAATATAGATGCATTGTGCTAATGGAATCTGACAAATCCAAAGTCTTCAAAGGCTTTAGGAGAGGTGATTTGTATATTGTAGGATTCTCTCTAGGTCCTCAACCTGCTACATGTCTGCTGGCAAAAGCTTCAGAGTTCTGGCTATGGCATCGACGACTTGGACATGCTGGCATGAGAAACTTTTGCACACTCATCAAGAAAAAGCACATCATTGGCGTCGAGGGCGTCAAATTCGTCAAAGATCACCTTTGTGGTGCTTGTGAGGCTGGAAAGATGACCAGATCCAAGCACTCCGCGAAGACAATCATGACCACCACTCATCCCTTTTAATTACTTCATATGGATCTGATTGGTCATACTCATTATGCCACAGTAACCAATGCAACATCACTCTATGGATTCGTCATTGTTGATGACTATTCTTGTTACACCTGGGTGCATATCTGAAAGCACAAGTGCTCCCTGGGTGATTTTGGTAATTAATGTCAACATATCTCTTGTTGGACTAACAATTTTATCTAGTTTATTTCAGATAAGTTCAAAAGTGGCATGGCTAGGACAAGAGGATGTGGAACCCCTTCAAAATGCTAAGGACAAGGATTGACAAAAGCTCAAGATTCTTCATGTCTATTTTAGTGATCCAAGATCACATTGAGTCCATAGGAAAGCCAATACTATTAAAAGGGGACGAGGTGTTGCTTAGTGCTCTACCTGCTCAAGTGCTTAGTGATATTTCTCCAAACCCCTCAGCCACTTTCTCCATCCAAATATGTCCAAACCCTAATTCCAAGCTCGGCCCCACCAATATATCCTATTCGAAGCCACCGAGTTCATTTGACATAGCCACTTCCAGCAACCCTAACAGTTTGGTCACACCGATAAGGATCTCGGTCCCACCGAGATGGCCCTGCAAACTCCCTGTGACTTGTTGCAATTATTTTGGTCTCGCCGAGATGTTGCAATCGGTCTCACCGAGTTGGCTTGACAGGTTCTCTGTTGCTTATTGCTTCACTTTGGTCCCACTGAGTTGATGCAATCGGCGCCATCGAGATGAAGTTTGCCCTAAGGCCTAGCACATCGGTCCCACCGAGTTGTTCCAGTCGGTCCCATCGGGAATCCTAACGTTCATATTTTTGTACTGATCGATGCCACCGAGTTTCACAATCGGTGCCACCGAGATGGACCAAAAGTGTGTAACGGTTGGTTTTTGTGTGGAGGCTATATATAACATCCACCCCCTCTTCATAAGAGAAGTGAGCCATCAGAACGTGCCTACACTTCCACCATTCATTTTCAGAGAGAGAACCACCTACTCATGTGTTGAAATCAAGAGATTCCATTCCTACCATTTGAATCTTGATTTCTAGCCTTCCCCAAGTTGCTTTCCACTCAAATCCTTCTTCCACCATAGCCAAATCTGTGTGAGAGAGAGTTGAGTGTTGGGGAGAATATCATGCGAAGCACAAGAGCAAGGAGTTCATCATCAACACACCGTCTATTACCTTTTGGAGAGCGATGTCTCCTAGATTGGTTAGGTGTCGCTTGGGAGCCTTCGACAAGATGTGAAGTTGAACCAAGAAGTTTGTAAGGGCAAGGAGATCGCCTACTTCGTGAAGATCTACCCGAGTGAGGCAAGTCCTTCATGGGCGATGGCCATGGTGGGATAGACAAGGCTGCTTCTTCGTGGACCCTTTGTGGGTGGAGCCCTCCGTGGACTCGCGCAGCCGTTACCCTTCGTGGGTTGAAGTCTCCATCAACATGGACGTACGATAGCACCACCTATTGGAACCACGCCAAAAATTCTCTGCGTCTCCATTGCGTTTGCACACTCCAATTCCATCACTTTACATTCTTGCAAATTGCATGCTTTACTCTTTCCGCTGCTCATACACTTGTCATGCTAGCTTGAAATGTATTGTGTGCCCATTAACTTGTGTTAAACTCCACCTTAACTTGAAGAAAATAAAAACTACCACTTTTACTTGTTAAGGGTCTAATCACCCCCCTCTAGACCCCTCTTCTCGATCCTTTCAATATCATTACCTTCAAGAGTGAAGTGCAGAGTGTCTTCAGATGATTCTCAAACCGTGCCATGACAAATTATGGCATCAAGATCAAGCATATCAGAAGCGACAACGGCACCGAGTTCAAGAACACGGGCCTTGATGACTATGACGAACTTGGTATCTCTCATGAGCTATCTGAAGGAAATATGCCCTAGAGGCAATAATAAAGTTATTATTTATTTCCTTATATCATGATAAATGTTTATTATTCATTCTAGAAGTGTATTAACCGGAAACTTAGTACATGTGTGAATACATAGACAAAAACAAAGTCTCCCTAGTATGCCTCTACTTGACTAGCTCGTTTATCAAAGATAGTTATGTTTCCTAACCATAGACATGTGTTGTCATTTTGTAGTGATCCGACCTCAACCGGTCAAATCTCTGTGCTTACGTGTCATCCTTCGATCGGTAATGCTGACACACACAATACTTGAGGGATTTATAGCAGAGTTCAATCACACATTTGTTACATCGAATGTCTCAAAAGAGAACTTATTACAATAAAATGGCTTAAGGCCATCTAAATAAGATAACAACGGGAGGCTTGGAAGATAAAGTGAGCCCATCAACTCCAATGGCATAAGTGAGTGCACGACAACGACCTAGCGCACCTTACTCTTTGTTTGAAAAGTCTGCAACATGATATGTTGCAGCCCGAAATGGGTCAGCACATGGAATATGCTGGCAATGTAACACAAAAGAGTAATGAACAGAATAAGTGCTATCACTACATGCATATATGGCTGGTGGAAAGCTCTATGGTTAATGTTTTGCATAAAGCCAATTTTTCCCTACAGCAAAGGAATATATTTTATTTAACTATCATGGTGGTTGTTAAACATTGAGAAGGTTCCTCCAACTCAATCCCAATTAAACAGTATCAATTACCCAACAAATTAATTTAGAGTGGTGAGATCAACATGATAAACCAAGAACTAGATACTCAAGATGTCCATAACCGGGGACACGGCTAACCATGATTAGTTTGTACACTCTGCAGAGGTTTGCGCACTTTTCCCCACAAGACTCGATCTCCTCCATTGGATTTCTCGCACTACATGATGTTTGAGAAACGGATGACCGGGACACAGCCTTTCAGAAACATTTACTCTTTACTCTGGGTGGACAGTTACACCTTCTTTCCCCTATATCTGCTAGCCCACCACTGAAAGAGGTCATGCAACATACTCAACTATGCTAGAGCCCATAATAGCTTGTGGCTGCACACGAAAGTTTCTAGCATGAATAATCATATGATCCCTTTGAGCCTGGGTGGCGAACCGTAGGATGATCACACAGGTTCTCCGGGATATCCTAGGACAACACTGGATTCTCAAGGTGCCCGCAACCAATCCACCCAGATGTGTATTTAAGTAGCCACCTTAAGTTAACCATTAATTAACAATTCTCACATCTGTCATGGATACACTCAACCAATCCACGTCTACGAGCATAGCATAGCAACCTGATCATAACCTAAAAGCAACCTGCTATGCTATGCTCGTAGACATGGATTGGTTGAGTGTATCCAAGACAAATGTGAGAATTTTTAATTAATGGTTAACTTAAGGTGGCTACTTAAATACACATCTGGGTGGATTGGTTGCGGGCACCTTGAGAATCCAGTGTTGTCCTAGGATATCCCGGAGTACCCATGTGATCATCCTACGGTTCGCCACCCAAGCTCAAAGGGATCATAAGATTATTCATGCTAGAAACTTCCGTGTGTAGCCACAAGCTATTATGGGCTCTAGCATAGTTGAGTATGTTGCATGACCTCTTTCAGTGGTGGGCTAGCAGATGTAGGGGAAAGTAGGTGTAACTATCCACCCAGAGTAAAGAGTAAATGTTTCTGAAAGACTGTGTCTCGGTCATCCGTTTCTCAAACATCATGTAGTGTGAGAAATCCAACGGAGGAGATCGAGTCTTGTGGGGAAAAGTGTGCAAACCTCTGCAGAATGTACAAACTAATCATGGTTAGCCGTGTCCCCGGTTATGGACATCTTGAGTATCTAGTTCTTGGTTTATCATTTTGATCTCATCACTCTAAATTAATTTGTTGGGTAATTGATATATTTAATTGGGATTGAGTTGGAGGAACCTTCTCAATGTTTAACAACCACCATGATAGTTAAATAAAATATATTCCTTTGTTGTAGGGGAAAATTGGCTTTATGCAATGTTGGGGAACGTAGCAGAAACCAAAAAAGTTTATACGCATCACCAAGATCAATCTATGGATTTATCTAGCAACGAGGGGAAAAGGAGTGCATCTACATACCCTTGTAGATCGCGAGCGGAAGCGTTCAAGAGAACGGGGTTGAGGTAGTCGTACACGTCGTGATCCAATCACCGGAGATCCTAGCGTCGAACAGACGTCACCTCCGCGTTCAACACACGTACAGTCAGCGTGATGTCCCCTCCTTCTTGATCCATCAAGGGGGAAGGAGAGGTTGATGAAGATCCAGCAGAACGACAGCGTGGTGGTGGATGCAGCAGGGATCCGGCAGGGCATCGCCAAGCTCTACGGAGAGGAGGAGGTGTTGGAGAGGGAGAGGGAGGCGCCAGAGGCTAGAGTGCGGCTGCCCTCCCTCCCCTCCACTATATATAGGGGCTAGGGGGGGCGCATGCCCCCTTGTAGATCCCATCTAGAGGGGAGGGGGGCGGCGGCCCCCGGGGCAACGACCCCCCCTTAGGGTTTCCAACCAGGGGGGGGGGGCACATGCCCCCTCGGGGGGGCAACGGCCCCCTAGGGTTTCCAACCCTAGGCGCCTTGGGCCCTTGGGTGGGGCGCACCAGCCCACCAGGGGCTGGTTCCCACGCCACTTCAGCCCATGGGGCCCTCTGGGATAGGTGGCCCACCCGGTGGACCCCCGGGACCCTTCCGGTGGTCCCGGTACAATACCGGTGACCCCCGAAACTTTCCCGGTGGCCGAAACTGGACGTCCTATATATAAATCTTTACCTCCGGACCATTCCGGAACTCCTCGTGACGTCCGGGATGTCATCCGGGACTCCGAACAACTTTCGGTTTGCTGCATACTAATATCTCTACAACCCTAGCATCACCGAACCTTAAGTGTGTAGACCCTACGGGTTCGGGAGATATGCAGACATGACCGAGACGCCTCTCCGGTCAATAACCAACAGCGGGATCTGGATACCTATGTTGGCTCCCACATACTCCTCGATGATCTCATCGGATGAACCACGATGTCGAGGATTCAATTAACCCCGTATTCAATTCCCTTTGTCAATCGGTACGTTACTTGCCCGAGACTCGATCGTCGGTATCCCAATACCTCGTTTAGTCTCATTACCGGCAAGTCACTTTACTCGTACCATAATGCATGATCCCGTGACCAGACACTTGGTCACATTGAGCTCATTATGATGATGCATTACCGAGTGGGCCCAGAGATACCTCTCCGTCATACGGAGTGACAAATCCCAGTCTCGATTCGTGCCAACCCAACAGACACTTTCGGAGATACCCGTAGTGCACCTTTATAGCCACCCAGTTACGTTGTGATGTTTGGTACACCCAAAGCACTCCTACGGTATCCGGGAGTTGCAGAATCTCATGGTCTAAGGAAATGATACTTGACATTTGGAAAAGCTCTAGCTAAACGAACTACACGATCTTTGAGCTATGCTTAGTATTGGGTCTTGTCCATCACATCATTCTCCTAATGATGTGATCCCGTTATCAATGACATCCAATGCCCATAGTCAGGATACCATGACTATCTGTTGATCAACGAGCTATTCAACTAGAGGCTCACTAGGGACTTGCTGTGGTCTATATATTCACACGTGTATTACGATTTCCGGATAACACAGTTATAGCATGAATAATAGACAATTATCATGAACACAGAAATATAATAATAACCATTTATTATTGCCTCTAGGGCATATTTCCAACAGTCTCCCACTTGCACTAGAGTCAATATTCTAGTTACATTGTGATGAATCAAACACCCATTGCGTTCTGGTGTTGATCATGTTTTGCCCTAGGGAGAGGTTTAGTCAACGGATCTGCTACATTCAGGTCCGTATGTACTTTACAAATATCTATGTCTCCATCTTGAATATTTTCACGGATGGAGTTGAAGCAACGCTTGATGTGCCTGGTCTTCTTGTGAAACCTGGGCTCCTTGGCAAGTGCAATAGCTCCAATGTTGTCACAGAAGAGTGTGATTGGCCCCGACGCATTGGGTATGCCTCCTAGGTCGGTGATGAACTCCTTCACCCAGATAGCTTCATGCGCTGCCTTCGAGGCTGCCATGTACTCCGCTTCACATGTAGATCCCGCCACGACGCTTTGCTTGCAACTGCACCAGCTTACTGCCCCACCATTCAAAATATACACGTATCCGGTTTGTGACTTAGAGTCATCCAGATCTGTGTCGAAGCTAGCGTCGACGTAACCCTTTACGACGAGCTCTTCGTCACCTCCATATACGAGAAACATGTCCTTAGTCCTTTTCAGGTACTTAAGGATGTTCTTGACCGCTGTCCAGTGTTCCTTGCCGGCTTTACTTTGGTACCTTCCTACCAAACTTACGGCAAGGTTTATATCAGGTCTGGTACAGGTCATGGCATACATGATAGACCCTATGGCTGAGGCATAGGGGATGACACTCATCTCTTCTTTATCTTCTACCATGGTCGGGCATTGAGCCGAGCTCAATTTCACACCTTGTAACACAAGCAAGAACCCCTTCTTGGACTGATCCATATTGAACTTCTTCAATATCTTATCAAGGTATGTGCTTTGTGAAAGACCTATGAGGCGTCTTGATCTATCTCTATAGATTTTGATGCCTAATATGTAAGCAGCTTCTCCAAGGTCCTTCATTGAAAAACACTTATTCAAGTAGGCCTTTATGCTATCCAAAAGTTCTATATCATTTCCCATCAAAAGTATGTCATCCACATATAATATGAGAAATGCTACAGAGCTCCCACTCACTTTCTTGTAAACGCAGGCTTCTCCATAAGTCTGCATAAACCCAAACGCTTTAATCATCTCATTAAAATGAATGTTCCAACTCCGAGATGCTTGCACCAGCCCATAGATGGAGCGCTGGAGCTTGCATACCTTGTTAGCATTCTTAGGGTCGACAAAACCTTCCAGCTGCATCATATACAGTTCTTCCTTAAGGTGACCGTTAAGGAATGCCGTTTTGACGTCCATTTGCCATATCTCATAATCGTAGTATGCGGCAATTGCTAACATGATTCGGACGGACTTCAGCTTCGCTACGGGAGAGAATGTCTCATCGTAGTCAATACCTTGAACTTGTCGATAACCCTTAGCGACAAGTCGAGCTTTATATATGGTAACATTACCATCCGCGTCCGTCTTCTTCTTAAAGATCCATTTGTTTTCTATTGCTCGCCGATAGTCGGGCAAGTCTGTCAAAGTACACACTTTGTTTTCATACATGGATCCTATCTCGGATTGCATGGCTTCAAGCCATTTGTTGGAATCTGGGCCCGCCATCGCTTCTTCATAGTTCGAAGGTTCACCGTTGTCTAACAACATGATTTCCAAGACAGGGTTGCCGTACCACTCTGGTGCGGAACGTGTCCTTGTGGACCTTCGAAGTTCGGTAGGATCTTGATCCGAAGTATCTTGATCATCATCATTAACCTCCTCTCTTGTCGGTGCAGGCACCACAGGAACATCTTCCTGAGTAGCTCTACTTACCTTTTCAAGAGGTAGTACTTCATCAAGCTCTACTTTCCTCCCACTTAATTCTTTCGAGAGAAACTCTTTCTCCAGGAAGGACCCGTTCTTGGCAATAAAGATCTTGCCTTCGGATCTTAAGTAGAAGGTATACCCAATGGTTTCCTTAGGGTATCCTATGAAGACGCATTTTTCCGACTTGGGTTCGAGCTTTTCAGGTTGGAGTTTCTTGACATAAGCATCGCATCCCCAAACTTTTAGAAACGACAGCTTACGTTTCTTCCCAAACCATAATTCATACGGTGTCGTCTCAACGGATTTAGACGGTGCCCTATTTAAAGTGAATGTAGCTGTCTCTAGAGCGTATCCCCAAAATGATAGCAGTAAATCAGTAAGTGACATCATAAATCGCACCATATCCAATAGAGTGCGATTACGATGTTTGGACACACCATTTCGCTGAGGTGTTCCAGGCGGCGTGGGTTGTGAAACGATTCCACATTTTCTTAAGTGTATACCAAATTCATGATTTAAATATTCTCCCCCACGATCTGATCGCATGAACTTTATCTTTCGGTCACGTTGATTCTCTACCTCATTCTGAAATTCCTTGAACTTTTCAAAGGTCTCAAACTTGTGTTTCATCAAGTAGACATACCCATATCTACTCAAGTCATCAGTTAGAGCGAGAACATAACGATATCCTCCGCGAGCCTCAACGCTCATTGGACCGCACACATCAGTATGTATGATTTCCAATAAGTTGGTTGCTCGCTCCATGGTTCCGGAGAACGGAGTCTTGGTCATCTTGCCCATGAGGCATGGCTCGCATGTGTCAAAGATTCATAATCTAGAGACTCTAAAAGTCCATCAGCATGGAGCTTCTTCATGCGTTTGACACCAATGTGACCAAGGCGGCAGTGCCACAAGTATGTGGGACTATCGTTATCAACTTTACATCTTTTGGTATTCACACTATGAATATGTGTAACATTACGCTCGAGATTCATTAAGAATAAACCATTCACCAGCGGGGCATGACCATAAAACATATCACTCATATAAATAGAACAATCATTATTCTCGGATTTAAATGAGTAGCCATCTCGAATTAAACGAGATCCTAATACAATGTTCATGCTCAAAGCTGGTACTAAATAACAATTATTGAGGTTCAAAACTAATCCCGTAGGTAAATGTAGAGGTAGCGTGCCGACGATGATCACATCGACCTTGGAACCATTCCCGACGCGCATCGTCACCTCGTCCTTCACCAGTCTCCGCTTATTCCCCAGCTCCTGCTTTGAGTTACAAATATGAGCAACCGCACCGGTATCAAATACCCAAGAGCTACTACGAGTACTAGTAAGGTACACATCAATTACATGTATATCACATATACCTTTGGTTTTGCCGGCCTTCTTGTCCGCTAAGTACTTGGGGAAGTTCCGCTTCCAGTGACCACTTCCCTTGCAATAAAAGCACTCAGTTTCAGGCTTGGGTCCATTGTTTGACTTCTTCCCGGCAACTGGCTTACCGGGCGCGACAACTCCCTTGCCGTCCTTCTTGAAGTTCTTCTTACCCTTGCCTTTCTTGAACTTAGTGGTTTTATTCACCATCAACATTTGATGTTCCTTTTTGATCTCCACCTCCGCTGATTTCAGCATTGGATATACCTCGGGAATGGTCTTTTCCATCCCCTGCATATTGAAGTTCATCACAAAGCTCTTGTAGCTTGGTGGAAGTGACTGGAGGATTCTGTCAATGACCGCGTCATCCGGGAGATTGACTCCCAACTGAGTCAAGCGGTTGTGCAACCCAGACATCTTGAGTATGTGCTCACTGACAGAACTATTTTCCTCCATCTTACAGCTGAAGAACTTGTCGGAGACTTCATATCTCTCGACCCGGGCATGAGCTTGGAAAACCATTTTCAGCTCCTCGAACATCTCATATGCTCTGTGTTGCTCAAAACGCTTTTGGAGCCCCGGTTCTAAGCTGTAAAGCATGCCGCACTGAACGAGGGAGTAATCATCAGCACGAGACTGCCAAGCGTTCATAACGTCTTGGTTCTCTGGGATTGGTGCTTCACCTAGCGGTGCTTCTAGGACATAATCTTTCTTGGCAGCTATGAGGATGATCCTCAGGTTCCGGACCCAGTCCGTATAGTTGCTGCCATCATCTTTCAGCTTGGTTTTCTCTAGGAACGCGTTGAGTTGAGGGTAACGTGGGCCATTTGATCTACAAGACATATTGTAAAGATTTTAGACTAAGTTCATGATAATTAAGTTCATCTATGTCACCCCCAAGATGCGACCCTATCCTAAAGGAACTCGAAGGTCCCACCAAGGATATAAGCGCATCTTGAAGACGCTTTTGCAAGGTGGATATCATTACATCAACATTACATAATAGTGGGGATACATCTGATACATACAATGTCACATGAATACAACGATACAACATACAAGAACAACATCCGACTATGGATGAATCATAAACAGAAACTCAAATAATATCCACCCTGCTAGCCCAGGCTGCCGACCTGGAACCTATCCCCTGATCGAAGAAGAAGCAGAAGAAGGACTCCAAAACAAGCAAACATCGCTCTCGCGTCATGATCATCGCACAACCTGTACCTACAACTATTGTTGTAGTAATATGTGAGCCACGAGGACTCAGCAATCCCATTACCATGGGTATCAAGACTAGAAAAGCTTAATGGGAAAGGAAGGGGTAAAGTGGTGAGGTTGCAGCAGCGACTAAGCAATGTATGGTGGCTAACATACGCAAATGAGAGCGAGAAGAGAAACAAAGGAACGGTCGTGAAGCTAGCAATGATCAAGAGGTGATCCTGAACTCCTACTTATGTCAAACATAACCCAAAGACCGTGTTCACTTCCCGGACTCCGCCGAGAAGAGACCATCACGGCTACACACGCGGTTGATGTGTTTTAATTCGGATCTGGTGTCAAGTTATCTACAACCGGACATTAACAAATTCCCATCTGCCACATAACCGCGGGCACGGCTCTCAAAAGTTTATACCCTGCAGGGGTGTCCCAACTTAGCCCATGATAAGCTCTCGCGATCAACGAAGGATATACCTTCTCCCAGGAAGACCCGATCAGTTTCGGAATCCCGGTTTACAAGACATTTCGACAATGGTAAAACAAAACCAGCAAGACCGCCCGATGCGCCGACATCCCGATAGGAGCTGCACATATCTCATTCTCAGGGCAACACCGGATGAACACTACGTGCAACTAAAACCAGACCTCAAGTTTCCCCGAGGTGGCGCTGCAAGTGGCTCTAGTTCGGACCAACACTTAGACAAGCATTGGCCCGGGGGGGCTGAATAAAGATGACCCTCGAGAGAGCGACTCCCAACGGAAAAGTAGGTGGTGGTGAGGCAAATGATAAAACCAAGGTTGGGCCTTGCTGGAAGAGTTTTATTCAAAGCGAACTGTTAAGGGGGTCCCATAAATCACCCAACCGCGTAAGGAATGCAAAATCCGGGAACATAACACCGGTATGACAGAAACTAGGGCGGCAAGAGTGGAACAAAACACCAGGCATAAGGCCGAGCCTTCCACCCTTTACCAAGTATATAGATGCATTAATAATATAAGAGATATTGTGATATCCCAACATAACCCTGTCCACCATGGAGCAATCTTCAACTTCACCTGCAACTAACAACGCTATAAGAGGGGCTGAGCAAAGCGGTAACATAGCCAAACAACGGTTTGCTAGGAAGGTGTCAAAGGTTAGAGGTTCATGGCAATTTGGGAAGGCTTGAAGAACAAGTTATAGGAAGCGTAGCATAGCGATAGAACGAAGCAACTAGCATAGCAATGATAGTAGTGAGATCCAGGGTAGCAGTCATCTTGCCTGAAATCCCACTAGGAAGAAGAACGAGTCCATGGAGAAGATGAAGCCACGAAGACGAACCAAGTGTAGACGAATGAATCCTCACAACTCCGGAACGAAACCGAAGCTAACGAGAGAAGCAACCCGGAAAGAAGCAAACAATATGGTAAACAACCATCACAAAGACATGGCATGATGCACAATCAGCATGATGCATGAGAAAGCTTGATGAGGCTACTCATGGCAAGAGATGATGCATACAAGACCAACACATCAAAGCAAGTTTAAATGAGGCCGGGAACAACATATAACAATTCCGGAAAATCCTCCTGTCCATATTTTGAGTTTGGTGCTGATCTACCCTAAACCATATTTTAAGGTTGTTAAACAGGAAAATAAAGTGGACCATGTTAAACTAGGCATTTTCCTCCCCATTTACATATAAAGAACATTTAAATCCGAGCTACGGTTATTTAGTTATGAAATAAATCATTTTAACATGGCATTTAAGCAAATTTAAACAAACAGCAAGGTAAAAATTTTAAACATGCATGAAAGTTGGATATTATTAAACTACACAAATTTCTGAGCATTTTACATATATAAATAATTTTAATCCGATGCACCATTTGTGAGTTATTAAATGCATGATGTATGAGGGTTTTTTCTGTAAAACAGTTAAATTACTGGATAAAGCGAAATTCGCAGAACTGGAAAAAAACAAGACATGGGCCAGATCTGCTGGGTGCTGGGCTCGGGTCTCACCATGGGCTCTTGGCCCGGTCGATGGAGGAGGCTGGCTGGGGAGGTCGGACGCGGGCCGGCTTGGTTGTGGCCCAGGAGGCGAAGGAGCTGGGCAGGCCGCGGTCAACGGGCGCGGCTGGACCGAGCAGGACGAAGCGCTCGTTCATCTCTGACGAGGAGAAGCAGGGGGGCAGCGGGGTGAACCAGAGGAGCAATAGAGGGACTTGGTGCGGAGGAAGGAGGTCCAGTCGGTGGGATCCGGCCAGGAACGGGCAAGGGCGGCGGAGGCCAGCCGGATCTGGTGGTGGAGGCGAGGTCCCGACGGTAGCACGAAGGAGCAGGCGGGCGCGACGCTGCTGACCTGCTGGCTGTGTCCGATTCCTGCGATAAGAAGCAGAGGAGGGGAGCTGAGAGACGGGGACTGAAGAGGAGGAAACAGGAGGAAGAGGAGACGACGGGACCGGCCTGGATCGGGTGGAGAACGGCAGCGGACGCCAAACACTGAGGATGGGGCGTGATTTGGTCGAAGCAAAACATGGGGTCTCGTTCCTGGCATCTTGTAGGAGCTCCTGCTGAAGAAAAGAGAGGAATGAGAGAGATCGAGAGGAACGGGGGGAGCACCGGGAAGGAGAATAAGGGAGCGGCGGCGCTCATCTGTGTCGGCTCGCTAGCCGGAGTGGCGGGGCGAAGCTCCGGTGGTGGCTGTCCTCGGCCAGGGAGGAGGCAGGAGCCAGGGGGCGCGTGGGAGGTGGAACTGAGGTGGATGGGACAGAGAGGATCGAGCGATGCTCTGGTTGGTGGGTGGCTAAAGACGAGGTGGATCGGGAGGGATCCCGAGAACAGTGGCGGCGACGGACATGGAAGGATGGGACAGCCTCCTAAAGATTAGGGTTGGACTAGTTTATATATAGCCTGCGGATTAGATTAAGGACTAATCCGGTCCGTCCGATCGAAATCGAGCGGTCGAGAATAAATAGGTTAGGTGGCCCAAATAAGAAACCGGAGATGTTTTGTAGATGTTTGGGGATGAACTGAAACGAATGGTGATGACTGGGCAGGTCGGGTTCAGGTAAGTTTCGGACACGCACACGAGGGGGCTGCAAGCTGGCAAGAGAGGTTCAAACGGTCGGACAACAAAAGAACGGTTGGTCCCGAAAGGGACAACAAGGCAACGGGGAGAAGCGAAAACTATGGATGGATGCGAGTTTTTGAAAACAAAAGCGGATGCAATGCTCATGATGCCATGATGAATGCAACAACCAAATAAAACACACAGCAACAACGAAAAACATGGAGGGCATCTGGAGCATCGGTCTCGGGGCGTTACAATCTAATCAAATTATTTATGAACTCCCACTTAGACAGACATCCCTCTAGTCATCTAAGTGAAACATGATCCGAGTCAACTAGGCCGTGTCCGATCATCACGTGAGACGGACTAGCTAACATCGGTGAACATCTTCATGTTGATCGTATCTACTATACAACTCATGCTCGACCTTTCGGTCTTCCGTGTTCCGAGGCCATGTCTGTACATGCTAGGCTCGTCAAGTCAACCTAAGTGTATCGCGTGTGTAAATCTGGCTTACACCCGTTGTATTCGAACGTTAGGATCTATCACACCCGATCATCACGTGGTGCTTCGAAACAACGATCCTTCGCAACGGTGCACAGTTAGGGGGAACACTTTTCTTGAAATTATTATGAGGGATCATCTTACTTACTACCGTCGTTCTAAGTAAACAAGATGAAAAACATGATAAACATCACATGCAATCATAATAGTGACATGATATGGCCAATATCATATAGCTCCTTTGATCTCCATCTTCGGGGCTCCATGATCATCTTCGTCACCGGCATGACACCATGATCTCCATCATCATGTCTTCATGAAGTTGTCACGCCAACGACTACTTCTACTTCTATGGCTAACACGTTTAGCAATAAAGTAAAGTAATTTACATGGCATTTCTCAATGACACGCAGGTCATACAAAAATAAAGACAACTCCTATGGCTCCTGCCGGTTGTCATACTCAACGACATGCAAGTCGTGATTCCTATTACAAGAACATGATCTCATACATCACATATATATCATTCATCATTCATCACAACTTTGGCCATATCACATCACAAAACACTTGTTGCAAAAACAAGTTAGACGTCCTCTAATTGTTGTTGCAAGTTTTTACGTGGCTGCAATAGGGTTCTAGCAAGAACGTTTTCTTACCTACGTAAAAGCCACAACGTGATTTGTCAACTTCTATTTACCCTTCATAAGGACCCTTTTCATCGAATCCGCTCCAATAAAGTGGGAGAGACAGACACCCGCTAGCCACCTTATGCAACTAGTGCATGTCAGTCGGTGGAACCTGTCTCACGTAAGCGTATGTGTAAGGTCGGTCCGGGCCGCTTCATTCCACAATACCGCTGAAGCAAGATAATACTAGTAGCGGCAAGAAAGTTGACAACATCTACGCCCACAACAAATTTGTGTTCTACTCGTGCAAAGAGAACTACGCATAGACCTAGCTCATGATGCCACTGTTGGGGAACGTAGCAGAAATAAAAAAAAATTATACGCATCACCAAGATCAATCTATGGAGTTATCTAGCAACGAGGGGAAAAGGAGTGCATCTACATACCCTTGTAGATCGCGAGCGGAAGCGTTGAAGAGAACGGGGTTGAGGTAGTCGTACACGTCGTGATCCAATCACCGGAGATCCTAGCGCCGAACGGACGGCACCTCCGCGTTCAACACACGTACGGTCAGCGTGAGGTCTCCTCCTTCTTGATCCAGCAAGGGGGAAGGAGAGGTTGATGAAGATCCAGCAGCACGACGGCGTGGTGGTGGATGCAGCAGGGATCCGGCAGGGCTTCGCCAAGCTCTACGGAGAGGAGGAGGTGTTGGAGAGGGAGAGGGAGGCGCCAGAGGCTAGGGTGCGGCTGCCCTCCCTCCCCTCCACTATATATAGGGGCTAGGGGGGAGCATTCCCCTTGTAGATCCCATCTAGAGGCGGG
>NC_041389.1:295559995-295583632 GCF_002162155.2 Triticum dicoccoides
CCCTTAGGGTTTCCAACCAGGGGGGCGCATGCCCCCTCGGGGGGGGGCAACGGCCCCCTAGGGTTTCCAACCCTAGGCACCTTGGGCCCTTGGGTGGGGCGAACCAGCTCACCAGGGGCTCGTTCCCACGCCACTTCAGCCCATGGGGCCCTCCGGAATAGGTGGCCCCACCCGGTGGACCCCCGGCATCCTTCCGGTGGTCCCGGTACAATACCGGTGACTCCCGAAACTTTTCCGGTGGCCGAAACTGGACTTCCTATATATAAATCTTTACCTCCGGACCATTCCGGAACTCCTCGTGACGTTCGGGATCTCATCCGGGACTCCGAACAACTTTCAGTTTGCTGCATACTAATATCTCTATAACCCTAGCATCACCGAACCTTAAGTGTGTAGACCCTACGGGTTCGGGAGATATGCAGACATGACCGAGACGCCTCTCCGGTCAATAACTAACAGCAGGATCTGGATACCCATGTTGGCTCCCACGTACTCCTCGATGATCTCATCGGATGAACCACGATGTCGAGGATTCAATTAACCCTGTATTCAATTCCCTTTGTCAATCGGTATGTTACTTGCCCGAGACTCGATTGTCGGTATCCCAATACCTCGTTTAGTCTCGTTACCGGCAAGCACTTTACTCGTACCGTAATGCATGATCCCATGACCAGACACTTGGTCACATTGAGCTCATTATGATGATGCATTACCGAGTGGGCCTAGAGATACCTCTCCGTCATACGGAGTGACAAATCCCAGTCTCGATTCGTGCCAACCCAACAGACACTTTCGGAGATACCCGTAGTGCACCTTTATAGCCACCCAGTTACGTTGTGACGTTTGGTACACCCAAAGCACTCCTACGGTATCCAGGAGTTGCACAATCTCATGGTCTAAGGAAATGATACTTGACATTTGGAAAAGGTCTAGCTAAACGAACTACACAATCTTTGAGCTATGCTTAGTATTGGGTCTTGTCCATCACATCATTCTCCTAATGATGTGATCCCGTTATCAATGACATCCAATGCCCATAGTCAGGATACCATGACTATCTGTCTATCAACGAGCTAGTCAACTAGAGGCTCACTAGGGACTTGTTGTGGTCTATATATTCACACGTGTATTACGATTTCCGGATAACACAGTTATAGCATGAATAATAGACAATTATCATGAACACAGAAATATAATAATAACCATTTATTATTGCCTCTAGGGCATATTTCCAACATGCAAAACATTAACCATAGAGCTTTCCACCAGCCATATATGCATGGAGTGATAGAATTTATTCTGTTCATTGCTCTTTTGTGTTACATTGCCAGCATATTCCATGTGCTGGCCCATTTCGGGCTGCAACATATCATGTTGCAGACTTTTCAGACGGAGAGTAAGGTGCGCTATGTCCTTGCGTGCACTCAGTTATGCCGTTGGAGTTGATGGACTCACTTTATCTTCCAAGCCTTCTGTTGTTATCTTATTTAGATGGCCTTAAGCCATTTTATTGTAATAAGTTCTCTTTTGAGACATTCGATGTAATAAGTGTGTGATTGAAGTCTGTTATAAATCTCTCAAGTACTGTGTGTGTCAGCATTACCGATCCAGGGATGACACGTAAGCATAGAGATTTGACCGGTTGAGGTCGGATCGCTACACATTTGAGGAACGGGATCACATCATTAGGTGAATAATGTAATGGACAAGACCCATTCGTTAGCTTAGTATTATGATCGTTACAGTTTCATTGCTACTGCTTTCTTCATGACTTATACATGTTCCTCAGACCATGATATTATGCAACTCCCGAATACCGTAGGAACACTTGGTGTGCTATCAAACATCACAACGTAACTGGGTGATCATAAAGATGCTCTACAGGTGTCTCTGATGGTGTTTGTTGAGTTGGCATAGATCGAGATTAGGATTTGCCACTCCGATTGTCGGAGAGGTATCTCTGGGCCCTCTCGGTAATGGACATCACTACAAGCCTTGCAAGCAATGTGACTAATGAGTTAGTTAGAGTATGATGTATTACGGAAGGAGTAAAGAAACTTTCCGGTAACGAGATTGAACTAGGTATGATGATACCGACGATCGAATCTCGGGCAAGTAACATACCGATGACAAAGGGAACAACGTATGTTGTCATGCGGTTTGACCGATAAAGATCTTCGTAGAATATGTAGGAGCCAATATGAGCATCTAGTTTCTGCTATTTGTTATTGACGGGATATGTGTCTCGGTCATGTCTACATAGTTCTCGAACCCGTAGGGTCCGCACGCTTAATGTTCGATGATGATTTGTATTATGAGTTTATGTGATTTGATGACCGAAGGTTGTTCTGAGTCCCGGATGAGGCCACAGACATGACGAGGAGTCTTGAAATGGTCGATAGGTAAAGATCGATATATTGGAAGGCTATATTCGGACATAGGAAAGGTTCCGAGTGATTCGGGTATTTTCGAAGTACCGGAGAGTTATGGGAATTCCCGGGGGAAGTAGTGGGCCTTAATGGGCCATACGGGAAAGGAGACAAGGGCCTTGTCGGTGTCAAAACCGGCGGATCTCGGGTAGGGGGTCCCGAACTGTGCGTCTAGGCGGATGGTAACAGGAGACAAGGGACACAATGTTTTACCCAGGTTCGGGCCCTCTCGATGGAGGTAAAACCCTACGTCCTGCTTGATTAATATTGATGATATGGGTAGTACAAGAGTAGATCTACCACGAGATCAAGGAGGCTAAACCCTAGAAGCTAGCCTATGGTATGATTGTTGTAATGTATGTTGTCCTACGGACTAAAGCCCTCCGGTTTATATAGACACCGAAGGAGGCTAGGGTTACACACAGAGTCGGTTACAATGGTAGGAGATCTACATATCCGTATTGCCAAGCTTGCCTTCCACGCCAAGGAAAGTCCCATCCGGACATGAGCCGGAGTCTTCAATCTTCTATCTTCGTAGTCTTGGAGTCCGGCGGATAATGATAGTCCGGCTGTCCGGACACCCCCTAGTCCAGGACTCCCTCAGTAGCCCCTGAACCAGTCTTCAATGACAATAAGTCCGGCGCGCATAATGTTCGGCATTGCAAGGCGGGTTCCTCCCTTGAATAATCCAGAGAAGATCATGAACACCAGGATAGTGTCCGGCTCTGCAAAAATAATTTCCACATTCCACCGTAGAGAGAACAAAATGTACACTTAGCTCAATCTGCTGACGTATTATGCGGCGTGACATCACACCGCCACCAAGCCTTTGTTTGAATCGTTTTTTACTGTACCACCTCAGCACGTTTAGCGAAGCGGTTTCCTTGGCATGTCTTGTCGAAGCAGAGATCATGTTCCCCTTATCCCGGGATTCTCATCAATACGTGCGTGGGTAACCCAACCGTTCCCGTCGCCACGCCTCCTCTATCGAAGGTGAATCCCAAACGGTCACAGAGACGGCTCTTGGTATTTCTCCTCTTTATAAGAGGACCAAGGCCCGTCCTTGTTCTTCAATCTCGCATCGAATCTCTCCCTCGCTCCCAGTTCCAACACCCAGAGCCTCAGATTCGAGCGCCTCAGACCCTCAACCATGTCCGGCTCCGACCTCTAGGGCCGGTGGATGCCCTCCTCCGTCACGGAGGAGGACATATTGATGTTGCGTGAGGCCAAGTACCTGGCCTACGAGGTTTCGCACAGGTTGCCCGCCCAAGGGCAGGCCGTGCCCACCCCTGAGCCCTGTGAGTTCGTTGTCTTCGTATCCCACCTCCGTCGGGGTTTAGGCTTCCCGACGGACCCCTTCGTGAGAGGGCTCATGTTCTACTATGGGCTGGATTTTCACGACTTGACCCCGAAGTCAATCCTCCACATCTCCGCATTCATTATCGTCTGCGAAGCCTTCCTCCGCGTCATTCCCCACTTTGGCCTATGGCTGAAGACCTTCAAGGTGGAGCCGAAGATGATCGGGGGGTGTCAAGCGGAGTGCGGCGGGGCGGCCATAAGCAAAAAGGCCGATGCCCCGTGGCCCGATGGTTCCTTCCAAGAGGAACCCGGACTGTGGCAGCAGGAGTGGTTCTACATCACCGCTCCGAAGGGCAGCAGGCAAAAGCCGCCGCCTTCATTCCGCCCGGGACCTCCACGCCAGCTAATGTCGTGGGTCAACCAAGGGCTCAATTGGGGGCCGTCCGAAGACGTGCCCTCACTGCAGGGCCGGATTCGAGACCTCCAAGCAAGGGAGATCAACCTGATCGTGGTGATGCAGATTATCCTAACCAGGCATCTTCTGCCCTGCAAACGCCGTCCTCTCCGTCTATGGGAGTTCAACCCGGAGGGACCTCGTATTCTCCAACACTTTATGGGTGCGACACCCGTGGAGATGTACAAGTTGTTCTTCGGACCGCAGGTGGCGTGTCCGGATTCAGCCGAGGACGCAGGCCTAAGCCGCGATCGCCCGGATACTCAGGTAAATAGCTCAGAGTCCGGACATTCTGTTTATATGCCTTTCTAGAGTTCGCCTCCTGACCCCTTGTTCTTTACAGGAATGGGTGGCGCGATCAAGGCTGATAAGGTGTCCGGCCCCCCTCCCAGAGACCGCACTGGAGCCCGTGCTGGTCAGAATGTTGGGGGTCGCGCCCACAGAAGGGGGCGACGGGGAAAATAGAGGAGCTAATATTTCGCCCAAAGGGGCGACTGAAGAGGGGGGAACCAAGAACCCCTCCCTTGAGGGGGAGAAGAGGACCGCCTCCGAAGATCCGGAGGCCAAAGCCCCTAAGCGTGGGAAGAGATCTTCACGGGGGGGTCCGGCGTCCGGAGAGAATCTGGACGCACAATCATCGCCAAAGGATCAACCCTCCAGCGAGCCGTAAGTATGAAAGAGGGAGTTAATTAGTAAGGAAATACCTTCATTCATGTTTCTGTGGGTAACTGAAATATTTATATTGCAGTTCGGATCTACAGCCTTCTCAAATGAGTTCTTCTTCGGGGGACCTTCTTCCGGAGATGATGGAGAGCGATACGCCTCCGTCAGCAGTGCCGCCAGATGAGGCAGGCGAGCCCGAAGTGTCGTCACGGAGGGTATCCCCGAGTCCGGAGGGGCCAGAGAGTCCGGCACCCACTAGTATCCGGCCGGGAGAACTGAAGAATCTGCTTGAGAGGGCGTCCATTGCAGAAGATCACCGTGCGTTGATGCGTATGGTGATTGGAAGGATTTCGTCCGCCGAGAGCGGATTGCATAATGCCGCCATGAGTTTGCTGGCGGGATTTGAGGTATGCGAGAATGATGCACCCCTTTGTCTTCTAACAGTTTTGCATAAAAATGCGCCCTGTATAGATAGTAGCCCCTGGGACTCGGTAGGTTGTCGGAAACGACAGCGTGCCGAGGATCAAAAATCGTCAGTAATGAATGCCGTCGTTCCTATGCAGGTGGCGGATAGTCCAAGGGCTAGCCGGACTAGTGGGTTTGCCGAGTTAAATCGGCAACTTGACTTGGCAGATGCGGACATCGCACTTGTCAATCGGCGACTTGACGAGTCGCAAGGTAAATGAGTTCTCCGCAGTCGCTTTATGAAGGGGGTCGAAGCCCTCCTCTGATAAATTATATGCTGTTTGTACAGACGGTGCTGCTGCTGTGGAGAGCCTTCGGGCCGAACTTGCTCTAGCTAAGGAGCAAGCCCGAAGGAGTGACGCGGCTGCCTCGAGGGCGGCCGAGGAGTTGAAAGCTGAAAAGGCTGCGCACTGCCTAAGCAGGGTAGAGGTGGCCGAATTGGCCATGAAAGTAAAGGATGCTGCCGACCGCAATGAGGCTCTTGAAAAGGAGCGCTTATCAGAGCGGGAAGACCTGAAGAAGGCCACCGCCGAAGCCAAGGATGCCCGCTCTGCAATGCGGGCTATGAAGGAGGAACTGCGCCAGGCTGGAGATATCGTGGCTGGCAAGCCTTTTCTGCTGTGTCGCCGGTTTATGGATGGGAAGTATGCTCAATTTGAGCGGCTGTGGAGTCCGGAGGATCCGTATATGGACTTAGCTGCAAGTGCGGCCGATGCCATTAAGCACTTCCGGAGCCAGGAGGATCACGAGACGGAAGAGCTATATTGGTCTCAATTCCACAGTCCGGATCACTCACTTCCGTTGATAGACCGGCTGGCCGAATGGGCCGAGCTAAATAGATTGTCCAGACTTGCCATGACTGACATCGTGGCTCATGTATGGCCAGAGAGGTCCAAGGCGACGAGCTACTTCGGCTTACTGCAGCAATTCCTTGGAGCGGTGCTGCATATAAAGGAGATGAAGCGGTCGGCCTGCATCGAGGGCGCGTGGATGGCTCTTGCCCGTGTGAAGGCGCACTGTCCAGAGATGGACGCCGCCGCTGTTGCCGCCTAGGGTTCGGATGAAAGCCGACTCCCTGCAGAGCACTATTTCGGGGAAGTTATGCGTGGCGCTCGTGTAATAGAGTCGCAGTGCTCGAAAAATGTCACGTTCAAACGAACGCATTAGCTTGTAAATCGATGATTATGTTATAACTGCTTTTTATACTTGTGCGTCCAAGTAGTAAAACTTCTCCTGTGTGGCCGTTTACGTATACTTTTGTATAACTTGAAAGATGGTAGTCTTCGGCTTCAGCCCCCACGCACAAGGTGCGGGGGTGTTCGCAAAAATAGCGCGTTTTCACACTTAATCCGACGTCTCGGTCCTGTTTTAAGGAGGTGGTAGCGTAGCGAACGAGGCAATCCGGACTATAATGCTTTATCACTTTCACTTAGCCAGTGGAGCTCGAGGGTGGGGCTACGATATAGCCCCTGGTGGCATCGCATTTCTCCGAAGTCGGAGCGCGTATGTGCCTGACCGGGAAACGGTCCTTCGTCAAAGCGGGGAATTCTAAACATTCCGATAGTCGATCGAGTGGTTGACCAGTCTCTCGCTGTATCATGACAGTCCGTTTTCGGCTTTCTCTACTGAGGTGCTCGCCCAGCCGAACTGGGGCACAATCGCAGTAGTTCTCCTGGTGCCGCGTTAGCCGATGATACGGAACGTAAGGCAGCAAAACACAGGAGCCGGGCAAACCCAACATTTGACCAAAGACATGATTCGGAGCTGATGCATATAATGCCTAACTCGAGATGCCGAACACTCCCTAAGGTGTTCGGTCTTTATAATAATGGGCAGAACAATGCCCTAAGCCCCTAGTGTCCAGGTACGGGCATGGTCTTCTGACGCGGCCGATGCCAAAGCGTCAGGTTCCGCTTTGACTATAGGAAGAAACCAAGGGAGGATAACAACAAGAGACAGTAAAAAAGGTTTACGCAGGGTCTTAATCTAAAAAGAATCCTCACAACGGGTCCCTACTGCACGTCTACGCCTGTGTCTCCGTTGCGCCGTTTATCCTGGACGGGTGTGCACTTTGTTCATCTGTAGAAAGAGAGGAACGTTTAGTTCGAAAACAAATCGTGCGAAAAATATGTGTAAAACAAGAAATATAAATAATTAAAGCGGGGTTTGTATGAACCCGCGGTTGTTTTGTGCGCGCAGCCCCTGTGATGGGGTATGCAGCTAGGGAGCCCCTAGCCTGCTGAGGCCGGATTCGTCTATCCGAGTCCAGGGTCTTTAAGTGACCCTCGCATTGAAATGACGCCACGCGGACCGGGCATCTTGAGTGTAAGAGACGCGTAATGCGGTATAGCGTTGAAGCGGACAAAAGCCTTTCGTCCCAAGAGTGCTTGATATTCACTTTCAAATGGGACGATGTGAAAAATTAATTTTTCTCGTCGATAATTGTTCGGCGATCCGAACACAACTTCTAGTAATATGGAGCCTGTGCACTTGGCGTAAGGGCCTGGCGTCACTCCTTTGAAGGAAGTGCGGCTGTGTCGGATTTTGGCAGGGTTTATCCCCATCCTACGGACTGTTTTTGAATACAGCAGGTTTAAGTCGCTGCCTCCGTCCATTAGGACGTTAGTAAATTGTAATCCGTCTATTATGGGATTCAATATCAGGGGAGTCCGTCCCGCGTTTCAAACGCTTCTGGAATAGTCCAGGTGGTCGAAAGTGATTGGTTTTGATATCCAATCTCTACGGTCTGCTGGGTTGGACCGCGCGAAGCTCTTTTTAGAAAGTGCCGCACTATTTTTCCATATTATCACATGAAGTGAATTTACTTCTTTGACCCCTTGTGGGAAAGTCTTTTGTTTTCCGGTGCTCTGCTATTGGGGTTTATCGTCTTCGCTTGATGCGTCGAGCCCCTTGTGTTCGGCGTTTAGTCGGCCGGACTGTTTAAAAACCCAACAATCCCTGTGGGTGTGATTTGCAGGCCTTCCGGGGGTACTGTGGATTTGGCATATCCGACCCAAAATCTTGTTTAAGTTGGACAATTCGTCACTGTCATCCTTTAGAGGCTGTGTTTTATTATTGGGCCGCGAGCTTTTGAATCCGGCGTTGACTGCCGTGCTCTTTAGGCTTTTCTCTTTACTCCGGCGCTGCTCTTTTCTGCGCCGTGATTTTCCGTTTCCATCTCTTATCTCGGATGTACTTGGGTCACTGGTGCTGCATCTTGCTAACCAGCTATCCTCTCCCGCACAGAAGCGGGTCATGAGGCTTGTTAGTTCGGACATTGTCCTCGGTTTCTCTTGACCGAGGTGCCTGGCGAGCCATTCGTCTCGGACATTGTGCTTGAAAGCTGCTAAGGCTTCGGCGTCCGGACAGTCGACTATTTGGTTCTTTTTGGTAAGGAACCTGTTCCAGAATTTCCGCGCTGACTCTCCGGGCTGTTGAGTTATATGACTTAGATCATCTGCATCCGGAGGACGGACATAAGTCCCTTGAAAATTTGCTCTAAACGCGTCCTCGAGCTCTTCCCAACTTCCAACAGTGTTTTCTGGGAGGCTCTTAAGCCAATGACGGGCTGGCCCTTTGAGCTTGAGGGGTAGATATTTTATGGCGTGGAGATCGTCTCCTCTGGCCATATGTATATGTAGTATATAATCTTCTATCCAGACTCCAGGGTCTGTTGTTCCATCGTAGGCCTCTATGTTGATGGGTTTAAATCCTGCTGGGAATTCATGGTCCAGCACCTCATCGGTGAAACATAGTGGGTGTGCGGCGCCCCTGTATTTGTGTGTGCCGCTATCATCGGACACTTGACGTGTTTCCTTGCTTCTTGGGGCCTTCTCCTTTGGCCTGTAGATGGACCTGGCTGGGCCATCTATCCTTCCAAGTTCGTTGGTTGGTTTATGTGTGGCGCCGCTGTTAGAATTTGGTCTGTTATCTGGCCGTCTATCCAACCAGGCAGCCCCTTTATTTTTGGACGGTGGAGGCTCTATGGCCTCCTCGTCGAATTCCGGTAGCAGCTTGCGCTTCGGGTAGCTCTTTGATTGGTGGCCATTGCCGTACTTATCTGCGGTTTTGAGCACTTTGCTCCATCTCATTCTGAGTGTGTCTTCCGCTGTTTTGAGCCTCCGTTTTTCCTTCTTCAGGCTTCTTGCAGTACTGACAAGTCTTTGCCGAAGGTTCTTACTCTCCGGCGGCGTGTCTGGCATAAGGTCGTCCGGACTGTTGTTCTCGCCGGGCTTGGACTGATTATCTGACTCGTCATGTTCGGAGGTTGCTTATTTGCATGTTCTTCGTCCACTTGTGAGCCCTGCCGTATTGCGGGCTCCTTGGGAGCGTTGTTGTCGTCGAGGCGGGACTTAGGGCGGCGTCTACGCCGTCATTTTGGTCGTTTATCGGCGGGGTCATCTTCTGCCGCGGCCCGTTGGTCCTCGTTATCGCTCTCCTTTGGGGTGTTCACCATATATATGTCATGTGACGAGGTAGTCGTCCAGTGCCCTATAGGCACTGGTTCCTGTTCATCTCCGGCATCGTCGTCCATAGCGTCGATATCGTCGGAGTCATAGTCTAGCATGTCGGTTAGATCATCGACAGTGGCTACAAAGTGGGTGGTGGGTGGGCTCTGAATTTCTTCGTCGTCTATACCCCAACCATCCTGGCCATAGTTCGGCCAGGACTCTCCTGATAATGAGAGGTGCTTTAGTGAATTCAGGATATCGCAAAAAGGCGAGCATTGAAAGATGTCCGCGGCAGTGAATTCCATAACCGGCGCCCAATCCGGATTGATTGGTAGGGCACGGGAGGTTCAGAGTCCGGCGAGGAGTCCGGCGCCTCGGAATCACGAGTTTCGCAGGGGACAAGATTAGTGTTCGGCTCCATCGCCGTGGATGTTGAAGCCCCCAGGGCGGCGTCTATCCACCGGCCCTCGATCTGGGCGATCGGCTCCGGGCTAATGGCCGAAGCAGATCCGGGTGCGGCCACCAGGGCACTGTTCGGTGGCAGAGCTAGATCATGCCCGTCGTCACAGTGCGGCGCGCTTGGCTGTGGCTCGAGTCCGTCGAAGATCAAGTCTCCGCGGACATCGGCTGTGAAGTTTAAGCTTCCGAATCTGACCTGACGGCCAGTGGCGTAGCTTTCGATCTGCTCCAGATGACCAAGTGAATTGGCCTGCAGTGCGAAGCCGCCGAATACGAAGATCTATCCGGGGAGAAAAGTCTCACCCAGGACAGCGTTGTTGGTTGAAGATGCCATCAAGCCTATCGGTGACGACACAGAGGAACTCTCAATGAAAGCACCAATGTCGGTGTCAAAACCGGCGGATCTCGGGTAGGGGGTCCCGAACTGTGCGTCTAGGCGGATGGTAACAGGAGACAAGGGACACAATGTTTTACCCAGGTTCGGGCCCTCTCGATGGAGGTAAAACCCTACGTCCTGCTTGATTAATATTGATGATATGGGTAGTACAAGAGTAGATCTACCACGAGATCAAGGAGGCTAAACCCTAGAATCTAGCCTATGGTATGATTGTTCTAATGTATGTTGTCCTACGGACTAAAGCCCTTCGGTTTATATAGACACCGGAGGAGGCTAGGGTTACACAAAGTCGGTTACAATGGTAGGAGATCTACATATCCATATTGCCAAGCTTGCCTTCCACGCCAAGGAAAGTCCCATCCGGACATGAGCCGGAGTCTTCAATCTTCTATCTTCGTAGTCTTGGAGTCCGGCGGATAATGATAGTCCGGCTGTCCGGACACCCCCTAGTCCAGGACTCCCTCAGGCCTCAAGGCGTGGCTGCGCGCCCCCCATGGGCTGGTCTGAATTGGACTAGGAGGGGGCGGCACCCCCCTCCTTCCTTCTCCTCTCTTCCTCCTTCCCTTCCTTCTCCTAGTTGGAATAGGAAAGGGGGGGGGGCGAATCCTACTTGGACCGGGAGTCCAAGTAGGACTCCCCCCTTTCGGCGCGCCCCCTCTAGGGTCGGCCTCCTATTCCTTCCTCCTTTATATACGTGGGCAGGGGGCACCCCAAAGAGACACAAGTTGATCAAGTTGATCTTTTTGCTGTGTGCGGTGCCCCCTCCATAGATTTCCACCTTGGTCATATCGTCGTAGTGCTTAGGCGAAGCCCTGCGCCGGCAACTTCATCATCACCATCACCATGCCATCGTGCTGACGAAACTCTCCCTCGGCCTCAGCTGGATCTAGAGTTCGAGGGACGTCACCAAACTGAACGTGTGTAGATCGTGGAGGTGCCGTGCGTTTGGTACTTGATCGGTTGGATCACGAAGACGTTCGACTACATCAACCGCGTTACATAACGCTTCCGCTTTCGGTCTACGAGGGTACATAGACAACACTCTCCCCTCTTGTTGCTATGCATCACCTAGATAGATCTTGCGTGATCGCAGGAAATGTTTTGAAAGTACTACGTTCCCCAACAGTGGCGTCCGAGCCAGGTCTATGCGTAGATGTTATATGCGCGAGTAGAACACAAAGAGTTGTGGGCGATAATAGTCATACTGCTTACCAGCATGTCAAACTTTAGTTCGGTGGTATTGTTGGATGAAGCGGCTCAGACCGACATTATGCGTATGCTTACATGAGACTGGTTCTACCGACGTGCTTCGCACAAAGGTGGCTAGTGAGTGTCTGTTTCTCCAACTTTAGTTGAATCGAGTGTGGCTACGCCTGGTCCTTGTTGAAGGTTAAAACAACACACTTGACGAAAAATCGTTGTGGTTTTGATGCGTAGGTAAGAATGGTTCTTGCTAGAAGCCCGTAGCAGCCACGTAAAACTTGCAACAACAAAGTAGAGGACGTCTAACTTGTTTTTGCATGGTTTTGCTGTGATGTGATATGGTCAAGGCATGATGTGATATGGTCAAGGCATGATCTGATATAAATTGTTGTATAAGATGATCATGTTTTGTAACAAAGTTATCGGTGGCAGGAGCCACATGGTTGTCGCTTTATTGTATGCAATGCAATCGCCATGTAATTGTTTTACTTTATCACTAAGCGGTAGCAATAGTCATAGTAAAAATAGTTGGTGAGACGACAACAATGCTACGATGGAGATCAAGGTGTCGCGCCGGTGACGATGGAGATCACGACGACACTTCGGTGATGGAGATCATAAGCACAAGATGATGATGGCCATATCATGTCACATATTTTGATTGCATGTGATTTTTATCTTTTATGCATCTTATTTTGCTTAGTACGACGGTAGCATTATAAGATGATCCCTTACTAAATTTCAAGGTACAAGTGTTCTCCCTGAGTATGCATCGTTGCTACAGTTCGTCGTGCCGACACACCACGTGATGATCGGGAGTGATAAGATCTACATTCACATACAACGGGTGCAGGCCAGTTTTGCACACGTAGAATACTCGGGTTTAACTTGACGAGCCTAGCATATGCAGATATGGCCTCGGAACACTGGAGACTGAAAGGTCGAGCGTGAATCATATAGTAGATATGATCAACATAGAGATGTTCACCATTGAAAACTACTCCATCTCACGTGATGATCGGACATGGTTTAGTTGATTTGGATCATGTGATCATTTAGATGACTAGGGGGATGTCTATGTAAGTGGGAGTTCTTAAGTAATATGATTAATTGAACTTCAATTTATCATGAATTTAGTCCTGATAGTACTTTGCAAATTATGTTGTAGATCAATAGCTCACGTTGTGGCTTCCATTTATTTTTGATATGTTCCTAGAGAAAAATAAGTTGAAAGATGATAGTAGCAATGATGCGGACGGGGTCCGTGATCTGAGGTTTATCCTCATTGATGCACAGAAGAATTATGTCCTTGATGCACCGCTAGGTGACAGACCTATTGCAGGAGCAGATGCAGACGTTATGAACGTTTGGCTAGCTCAATATGATGACTACTTGATAGTTTAGTGCACCATGCTTTACGGCTTAGAACCGGGACTTCAAAAATGTTTTGAAACGTCACGGAGCATATGAGATGTTCCAAGAGCTGAAATTGGTATTTCATACTCATGCCCGGGTCAAGAGGTTTGAGACCTCTGACAAGTATTTTTCCTACAAGATGGAGGAGAATAGCTCAACCAGTGAGCATGTGCTCAGAATGTCTAAGTACTACAATCGCTTGAATCAAGTGGGAGTTAATCTTCCAGATAAGATAGTGATTGACAAAGTTCTCTAGTCACCATCACCAAGTTACTAGAACTTCATGATGAACTATAATATGCAAGGGATGACAGAAATGATTCCCGAGCTCTTCGCGATACTGAAATCAGCGAAGGTAGAAATCAAGAAAAAGCATCAAGTGTTGATGGTTGACAAGATCACTAGTTTCAAGTAAAAGGGAAAGGGAAACAAATGGAGCTTCAAGAAGAATGGCAATCAAGTTGCCACTCCCATGAAGAAGCCCAAAGATAGAGCCAAGCCTGAAACTGAGTGCTTCTACTGCAAAGGAAATGGTCACTGGAAGTAGAACTGCCCTTAGATACTTGGCGGATAAGAAGGATGGCAAAGTGAACAAAGGTATATTTTATTGATGTGTACTTTACTAGTGTTTATAGCAACCCCTCAGTATTTGATACTGGTTCAGTTGCTAAGAGTAGTAACTCGAAACGGGAGTTGCAAAATAAACAGAGACTAGTTAAGGGCGAGGTGATGATGTGAGTTGGAAGTGATTCCAAGGTTGATAAGATCACCATCGCACACTCCCTTTACCTTCAGGATTAGTGTTGAACCTGAAATAAATGTTATTTGGTGTTTGCGTTAAGCATGAATACTATTAGATCATGTTTATTGCAATACAGTTATTCATTTAAGTCAAAGAATAATTGTTGTTCTATTTACATGAATAAAACCTTCTATGGTCATACACTCAATATAAATGGTTTATTGAATCTCGATCGTAGTGATACACATATTCATAATATTGAAGCCAAAAGATACAAAGTTAATAATGATAGTGCAACTTATGCCTCATGGGGAGGATGACTAAGACTCCGTTCTCTGGAACAATGGAGCGAGCAACTGAATTATTGGAAATAATACATACTGATGTATGCGGTCCGATGAGTGTTGAGGCTCGAGGCTGGTATCGTTATTTTCTGACCTTCAAAGATGATTTGAGCAGATATGGGTATATCTACTTGATGAAACATAAGTCTGAAACATTTGAGAAGTTCAAAGAATTTCAGAGTGAAGTGGAAAATCATCGTGACAAGAAAATAAAGTTTCTACGATTTGATTGCGAAGGCGAATATTTGAGTTACGGGTTTGGCCTTCAATTAAAACAATGTGGAATAGTTTCACAAACTCAGGCCACCTGGAACAGCACAGCGTAATGGTGTGTCCAAACGTCAAAACCGCACTTTATTAGATATGGTGTGATCTATGATGTCTCTTACCGATTTACCAATATCGTTTTTGGTTATGGATTAGAGACAGCTGCATTCATGTTAAACAGGGCGCCATCAAAATCCGTTGAGACGACACCTTATGGACTATGGTTTGGCAAGAAACCAAAGTTGTCGTTTCTTAAAGTTTGAGGGCTGCAATGCTTATGTGAGAAAGCTTCAACCTGATAAGCTCGAACCAAATCAGAGAAGTGCATCTTCATAGGATGCCCAAAGGAAATTGTTGGGTACACCTTCTATCACAGATCCGAAGGCAAAATCTTTGTTGCTAAAAATGGATCCTTTCTAGAGAAGGAGTTTCTCTCGAAAGAAGTGAGTGGGAGGAAAGTACAACTTGATGAGGTAATTGTACCTTCTCCCGAATTGGAAAGTAGTTCATCACAGAAATTAGTTTCAGTGATTCCTACACCAATTAGTGAGGAAGTTAATGATGATGATCATGAAACTTCAGATCAAGTTACTACCGAACCTCATAGTTCTTCCAGAGTAAGATCCATACCAGAGTGGTACGGTAATCCTGTTCTGGAAGTCATGTTACTAGACCATGGTGAACCTACGAACTATGAGGAAGCGATGATGAGCCCAGATTCCGTGAAATGGCTTGAGGCCATGAAATCTAAGATGGAATCCGTGTATGAGAACAAAGTGTGGACTTTGGTGGACTTGCCCGATGATCGGCAAGCCATAGAAAATAACTGGATCTTCAAGAGGAAGACGTACATTGATAGTAGTGTTACTATCTACAAAGCTTGACTTGTCGGAACAAGGTTTTCGACAAAGTTCAAGGTGTTAACTACAATGAGATTTTCTCAACTATAGCGATGCTTAAAACCGTCTGAATCAAGTTAGCAGTTGCCATATTTTATGAAATCTGGCAAATGGATGTCAAAACTGCATTCCTTAAATGGATATTTTAAAAAGAAAGAGTTGTATATGATGCAACCAGAAGGTTTTGTCAATCCTAAAGGTACTAACAAGGTGTGCAAGCTCCAGTGATCCATCTATGGACTGGTGCAAGCATCTCGGAGTTGGAATATACGCTTTGATGAGTTGATCAAAGCATATAGTTTTATACAGACTTGCGGTGAAGCCTGTATTTACAAGAAAGTGAGTGGGAGCGCTACAACTTTTCTGATAAGTATATGTGTATGACATATTGTTGATCGGAAATGATGTATAATTTTCTGGAAAGCATAAAGGAGTGTTTGAAAGGAGTTTTTCAAAGAAAGACCTCGGTGAAGCTACTTACATATTGAGCATCAAGATCTATAGAGATAGATCAAGACGCTTGATAAGTTTTTTCAATGAGTACATACCTTGAAAAGTTCTTGAAGTAGTTCAAAATGGAACAGTCAAAGAAGGAGTTTTGCCTGTGTTGCAAGGTGTGAAGTTGAGTAAGACTCAAAGCCCGACTACGGCAGAAGATAGAGAGAGAATGAAAGTCATTCCCTATGCCTCAGCCATAGGTTCTATAAAGTATGCCATGTTGTGTACCGGACCTATTGTATACCCTGCCCTAAGTTTGGCAAGGGAATACAATAGTGATCTAGGAATAGATCACTAGACATTGGTCAAGATTATCCTTAGAGGACTAAGGAAATATTACTCAATTATGGAGGTGATAAAGAGGTTATCATAAAGAGTTACGCTGATGCAGGCTTTGACACCGATTTGGATGACTCTGAGTCTCAATCTGGATACATATTGAAAGTGGGAGCATTTAGCTAGAGTAGCTCCGTGCAGAGCATTGTAGACATAGAAATTTGCAAAAATACATAAGGATCTGAATGTGACAGACCCGTTGACTAAACCTCTCTCACAAGCAAAACATGATCACACCTTACTACTCTTTGGGTATTAATCACATGGCGATGTGAACTAGATTATTGACTCTAGTAAACCCTTTGGGTATTGGTCACATGGCGATGTGAACTATAGAGTGTTAAATCACATGACGATGTGAACTATTGGTGTTAAATCACATGGCGATGTGAACTAGATTATTGACTCTAGTGCAAGTGGGAGACTGAAGGAAATATGCCCACGAGGCAATAATAATTTATTATTTATTTCCTTATATCGTGATAAATGTTTATTATTCATGCTAGAATTGTATTAACCGGAAACTTAGTACATGTGTGAATACATAGACAAAGACAAAGTGTCCCTAGTATGCCTCTACTTGACTAGCTCGTTTATCGAAGATGGTTATGTTTCCTAACCATAGACATGTTTTGTCATTTGATGAACGGGATCACATCATTAGGAGAATGATGTGATGGACAAGACCCATTCGTTAGCTTAGCATTATGATCGTTACAGTTTCATTGCTACTGCTTTCTTCATGACTTATACATGTTCCTCAGACTATGAGATTATGCAATTCACGAATACCGGAGGAACACCTAGTGTGCTATCAAACGTCACAACGTAACTGGGTGATTATAAAGATGCTCTACAGGTGTCTCCGATGGTGTTTGTTGAGTTGGCATAGATCGAGATTAGGATTTGTCACTCCGATTGTCGGAGAGGTATCTCTAGGCCCTCTCAGTAATGCACATCACTATAAGCCTTGCAAGCAATGTGACTAATGAGTTAGTTACTGGATGATGTATTACGGAACAAGTACAGAGACTTGCCGGTAACGAGATTGAACTAGGTATGGTGATACCGATGATCGAATATCGGGCAAGTAACATACCGATGACAAAGGGAACAACGTATGTTGTTATGCGGTTTGACCGATAAAGATCTTCATAGAATATGTAGGAGCCAATATAGGCATCCAGGTTTCGCTATTGGTTATTGATCGGAGATGCGTCTCGGTCATGTCTACATAGTTCTCGAACCCGTAGGGTCTGCACGCTTAACGTTCGATGACGATTTGTATTATGAGTTTATGTGATTTGATGACCGAAGGTTGTTCGGAGTCCCGGATGAGATCACGGAGATGACAAGGAGTCTCGAAATGGTTGAGAGGTAAAGATCAATGTATTGGAAGGCTATATTAGGACATTGGAAAGGTTCCGAGTGATTCGAGTATTTCTCGGAGTACCATAGAGTTACGGGAATTCGCCGGGGGAAGTAGTGGGCCTTAATGGGTCGTACGGGAAAGGAGAGAAGGGCCTCACGGGGTGGCCGCCCCCCCAATGGGCTGGTCCGAATTGGACTAGGAGGGGGCGGCGCCCCCCTCCTTCCTTCTCCCCTCTTCCTCCTCCCCTTCCTTCTCCTAGTTGGAATAGGAAGGGGGGCGAATCCTACTTGGACCGGGAGTCCAAGTAGGACTCCCCCTGTCATGGGGGGACGAGCACCTATGGGGCAGGGAGCCCCTTCTGGTCCGGCAGGGGGGGCGAGGGGCGCACGAAGAGCAGATCGAGGTCGAGCACGCGGGGGAAACGGGATTTTTACCCAGCTTCGGAGCTCTCCGGAGAGATAAAACTCCTACTGCTGCTTTGTGTTTGTATTTGTTCTTTGCTCGAAAGCGTGGGTATGCTGTTGTCTCCAAACTGCGGAACCCCTTCTACGTGCGCATGGGCCTCCCTTTTATAGTCTAAGGGGGTCACCGACAGGTGGCAGTGTAGAAAGAGGGGTAGAAAGGTAAAAACGTGGGTTGGTACACTGCTGTGTACAGTGTCCCCTACCTAACTCTGACGGCAGGGGACAAGAGCATTTAATGCCCGTCTGGTCGCTCCAACAGTGCAAGGAAGCGACCGTTAGGGGCGCCACCGATCGCCACGATGGCCTCCTTGTCAGCTCCGCTTGCCACCTCGCACCGCTAGGCTGCCCAGCCGCCCGCCACGTGCCCCAGGAGCGGTCCTGTGGCGACACGTCGTCGGGCGAGCTGGAGTGCAGAGTGGTGGCCTTGCCGCGGCAAGCGCCTTGCCGCGGCCATCGTCTTGACGCACCAGCGAGCTTCTCGCCCGCCGGGCCTTGCCGGGATGCGCGGGGCGTCGCGGCATGTTTTATGAAGTTCCTTGGTTGGTCTTCCCGGCAAGATCCTCTTGCCGGGGCCTTGTCCTTCCCGGCATGCTTCTCTTGCCGGGGCCTTGTCCTTCCCGGCAAGCTTCTCTTGCCAGGGCCTTGACTTCTTTAGTTAATACTTTGTTCCTGAATGGCAGTAGATGGGAGTGACGGAGGGTTTTGGCGGGCGTCCGGCAAGCCTTGCCGCGGGGTGCTGCAACCGCCCGTGCCCAAGTTCGGGGTACTAAGGTACCCCTACTTTAGTACACCGACAGGAGCCCCCGGGCCTGGGCCATACACGGTGCCGAGCGCTGTTGGGCCAGGCCCAAAACAGGGCACGGGCACACGCGGCCTGGGTCCAAACCGAATCCACTCCGTATCCACCGCACCCTCCCGCAACAGCACGCGTCAATTGCGGCGTCGTGGGAGAGAACGTGGTCAATACTTAATTACAGGAAATGCGTAACGTTCGCATCCCCTGTTTATAAGCAGAGGAAACAGGGCCATTCCCCCACCTTCGCTACTTGCAGTTCCTTCCTCCGAAAGCCCCGCCGCTCCCCTCCGCTTCCCAAGTCGAAAGAGAGCAATACTCCGCCGCCCGCCGCCGCCGTCGCCGCCGTCGCCCTCGCCTTCCCCCACCGCTTCCGCCATGGCTCCGAAGACCGGGAAGGTTGCGAAGGCTGCGAAGTCGGCCGAGGCGTTGGAGCTCGAGGCGCTGCGCAAAAAGCAAGTGCTTTTCCTCCCCGAGCTCACCCCGGAGGCGCTGCGGGCGGAGTTCTACCTCTTCTGGTCGACGGAGACGCGGGCGCATCCGCGCACGCCGGTGCTTTCCGCTGAGGCTTCCAAATCGAAAAAGTGCCCCAGAGGTTACTACTTCTTTCCTGTGTTCTTCTACTGCGGGCTCTGCCCACCTTTTTCCGATTTTCTCTGCGACATCATGAATACCTACGGGTTTCATCTTCTTGATTTCACCCCCAACGCCGTTCTGACAATGGCAGTTTTCACACGCCTCTGCGAGAACTTTGTTGGCATCCTCCCCAATGTCGCTCTTTTTCGTCATTATTTCTCCCCCCGAGCCGAGAAAGGGGAGCCACTGGCTGGCAGAATCGCCTGGACCTCCCAGATGGGCATGAAGGAGGTGTACTTGACGGGCGAGCTCCGCAGCAAGTGGGACGAGTGGAGGGCGGAGTGGTGTTGGATCTGTGATGCCAATCCGCCGCCCTTCACCAGGCTGCGCCAGACCCGGTGGTGCGTGGCAGCGACTGGAGCGCTCTGTCGCCGGACGATGCCAAGCTGAAGATCGCCACCACCCGAATCCTCCAGCTCAGGCATGCCGGGCTCACAGCAGGGGCGGTTGGCGCGGATTTCCTTTGCCGTCGCATCGCCCCTCTGCAAAAGAGGGGGAGGCCCGCCTGGCTATTTGGCAGCCCGGCGGATATCATGAGGCTGCGTCCAGGCCTCAACTTCAACTTCACGGTTCTGGAGCTTGACGCGATGCTGAGGGAGATGTTCAAGCATGACGCCAACCATCCAGAGTGGTTCAAGTTGCCGCAGGGCGTCGTCCCCTTGTGCAACAACTCCCAGCGTGATCGCATCTGCGCAATGATGCCAGAGTGCGACTCGCACGGGATAAGTGCAACTTGGATAGAGCCCGCCGCCGAGGTCGTGCAGCAATTCTTCAACAACTTGGCGGAGGTGGCAGTCAACTCCGACGAGCAGAAGCTCCTCACCCGCGCCACCACTGCCAACGAGATGGCGTACATTGCCAGCAGGGCCGAAGAGGCGGCGGCAGCCGCTGCCGCGGGCGAGTTTGGCTTCACGCTGGCGGAGGCGGATACAGCTGAGGCGGCAAGCCTTGCCGCCCGGGAAGATCTTGCCGGAGGAGTCGATGGCGAAGGGGAGGCCGAGGTCGAAGCGAGCGAGCCCGCCGAGGGCGCGAGCGGCCAGCCGTCTTCGAGCAACTTGCCGCAGGCGGAGCCCCCAGCGCAGCCCCAATTCCGACCGAGAAGGCGTCTCCGTCGAGTTGGAGATATGGCAGAGGAGCAGGCCGACCAGCAGCCGCGGCGCCACGGGACACGCTCCCAGGCCGTGCCGGCAACTGAGGCGGGGTCTTCCCGGGCCGCCACGCCTGACCCTGCCGCAGCCCCCGGCAAACGCCGAAGGGAGCCTACTCCTCCGCCACACCGCGCTGAGAGGGTACCGGAGTTCGACCTCTCCGCGCTGAGCTCCGATGACAATGAAGAGGAGGAGGAGGAGGATGAGTAGGGCTTTCTTCTCACTGTACTTATCTTTCTTCGATCTTTGTTGTTGCTTATCTCGCATTTGATCTGCCTCTCCCTAAACCTTGTTCCTTTTCAGGACTCTGGACGAGAGGGCGGCGAAGAGGGCGAAGATCCCCGTGGTCGGCGTCGAGGAAGATCCTGCTGCGACAACGGAAGATACGTCCGAGACCACCTTGACGGACCCGATCCCTTCTCCTCGCGGCAGCCCCCAGCGCAGCCCCCAGCGTAAGTGCCTGGTTCACTCCCTGTTGAGGGGCGCGCATGGGTGCTTTTCCTTTTGCTGACATCTTGATTGTTGATTCACTTGTGCAGGAGCAGGACGGGCCCACCAGGAGCAAGCAGAGGCCGCCCCGGAGGTTTCGTCGGCTTCGACTACGCCGCCAAGGGCCGATTCCCCGACATGGGAGCATTCTCCGGCAAGGGAGGGATCCCCGGCAAGGGGCGGAACCAGTGAGCCCCCAGTGGTGGAGCCCATGATCACAGAGCCCAGCACAGGTGACCCTCCTTGTCGGAAACTTTCCCTTGGGTTCTTCTGATCTTCTTTTGGATATTTGCTTGACTTTTCTTTCCTCTTCCTGTCTTCAGATCCCCCTCTTGGGAACCCGATGGAAACTGAGGCCACCGGTGAGGAAGGTGCACGCGGCGATACTGGGGACGCCGCCGCTGACGAGGAAGGGGCCGGCGCTGATGAACCCGCCGACGATGAAGCCGCCAAGGCTGCCGGTGCAGGAGTTGGCGAGGGGTCCGGCGATCGTACTGACGACCCGGAGGACGCAGGAGCGCGAGGCGCTGCACCGACCGCCGACCCCTCCGCCGCTGACGCAGCGCTGGGCTCCGAGGAGCCCCAGCCAGGCGCTTACTTGAAAGCCGGTGAGGGCGTGTACATCAAGCTTCCCTGGGCGTCGAGCTCCAGGGCGCCGGTCGAAGGAGAGGAGTTTGATGGGGAGGTACTTGCCTCTGCTGGGCTGGCGGTGGTCGACAAGCCAGGCAACAACAGCGGCGAGTCCGAGGAGGAGCAGTTGCTCCGAAAGCTGGTGTCACTCTACCGCGCCTGGCAAGCGAAGCTCGAGTCCCGGGAAGCGCTCGTCGCGCAGGCGGGAGTTGACATAGAGAAACACGCGGAGGAGCTCAAGAGCCGCAACCAGGAGGCCCTCCGGTCCATTGCTGAGGAGAGGGTGCAGCTCGACGAGGCAAAGAAGGTGTTCATCCTGGAGAAGGCTGAAGCCGAAGAGCAGCAGAGGCTTGCCGCCGAGGAGCTGTCCAGGCGGGACGGTGAGCTGATACAGAAGAAGGTGAACCTGGACAGCCACGAAGAGGAGCTCGCCGTCCGGGAGCAATCACTTGGCGGGGCACTCAAGGAGGCGAAGGATGCCGCTGCGGCTGCCGAGGCCGCCAAGAAGGAGTTAGAGGAGAAAGTGGCGGAGCTGGAGGCGGGTATGGGAAAGAAAAGTGAAGAGCTCGCCGCACTCCAGCGTGAGCGCGAGAAGGATGCACTTGCCCACGGTGATCTGCAAGCTCAACTAGCCGAGAAGGCCATGGAACTGAATGCCGCCAAGGACTCAAGCGCTGATCTGGAGACGAAGCTGGCCACCTTGGCGGGGACGCTGGACGCCGCCAAGAAGCGAGAGGATGACTTGAGGGAGGAGCTCAAGGGCAACGAGGAGCTGCTGACGAGGCCCGCCGAGACCCAGAACACCTTCAAGACCACGGTGGAGCTCTGGACGGAGGGCCTCGTCAACATCGCCGCGTCCATCAATGAGGAGCTGGCGGAGCTGGACTTGGCGGGCTTCGGGTACTCCACTGAGGAAAATCTCCAGCCCAGCGCCAAGCTCACGCTTTTCTTCAAGGATGTGGTGACGGCTCTCCGGCAGCTCCGGGAAAGGATCCCGAAGCAGCTGGCCAACGAGTCGCGCGCGATCTGCACCAAGGTCCTGGAGAAGGTGTTGGTGAAGATACTCTTTCGCAACCCGAGCGTCGACCTCACCCGTGTCACCAAAAAGTTGCCGGCAGGTGCCGATCTTGAAGAGCTCAAAGCCATCGTCGCACCCATTGTGGACAAGATCAACGAAGTTAGGAGGGTCGACGGCAAGCGCGTGGATTAGGACACCCTTCTTCTCCCTTTCCTTGCCGCTGCTAGATATGTCGTAAGAATAACTCATCAACGCGCGGCAAGTTATTTATTGTAATATAACTTTATTCTGAGTACTGTCTGCTACGTTACTTCCTTTACTTGATTCCGTCTCTTGTATGTTTTTACCCTACGCTTTTAGGAAACTTGCCGGCGCTAACACGCTTGCTGAGTGCAGAACATCAACAGCCTGCTGGCGGTGTTGCCTCCGGCAAGAAACCTTGTCGGGGTCAGTTGCAGCTCACTTTCATTGTTGAGCAGACTCGAAACAAAGCAAGGGCGCAACTTAGCCACGAGTTGGTTCCTCCGCGCACAGGTTTTCCATACAAGGCATGGTCGTTCGAGGAATGTAACTTAAAAATTAAAACTGACTATGCTCAAACTTTGGCAACTTAGCTTTTCTGTCGTCCGCGTCCCGGTAAGGCTAGATTCCTTTGAACGACGCCTGGTCCACACCTTTATCTTCTTCTTCCCCCCCCCCCGGTGAACTTGTGGGCGGAGGAATCTCTTTTTTGAGAAGAAAGAAGAGAAAATAATGATACGGAAC
>NC_041389.1:295584270-295607118 GCF_002162155.2 Triticum dicoccoides
TTGGCAACTTAGCTTTTCTGTCGTCCGCGTCCCGGTAAGGCTAGATTCCTTTGAACGACGCCTGGTCCACACCTTTATCTTCTTCTTCCCCCCCCCCCCGGTGAACTTGTGGGCGGAGGAATCTCTTTTTTGAGAAGAAAGAAGAGAAAATAATGATACGGAACCTTAAGGTTCGCTATTGCTTACCGGGGGTGAGTGCTGCACAAATTGTCAGATATATACGCAAAAAAGAAAGATGCATTAAATTTGACAAGGTGTGCGAGGCACATAAACTTTATTTACGCACGGGAGCTGCGCCCGGCTTTGTACAAAGTGTTACATGCAACAGCGGCAAGGCTTGTACAAAAGGTGGTTGCCGGAACAGGGTCCGGCAACCGCGCCTTATGGGTAAAACTTGCGAAGATGTTCTATGTTCCATGAATTGCTCACCGGAATGCCATCTTCGGTCTCAAGGCGGACAGCGCCGGGCCTAGTGACTCGTTTCACCCGATAAGGGCCTTCCCACTTCGGCGTTAACTTGTTGGAATTCTTGGCGAATTGAACACGCCGAAGAACAAGGTCGCCTTCCTCGAAGCTTCTGGCATTAACTTTGCGGCTATGGTAGCGGCGCAAAGCTTGCTGGTAGCAAGCAGCTCGCACAGCAGCCTGAAGACGATCCTCCTCGAGGAGCAGCGCATTATCTTGCCGCAGCTGCTCTTGCTCAAGCTCATCATAAGCGAGCACCCGAGGCGACCCTTATACGAGTTCCGTGGGGAGAACTGCCTCTGCCCCGTAGACAAGAGCAAAGGGTGTCTGGCCAGTTGCTCGATTTGGCGTCGTTCTGATCGACCAAAGAACCACTGGCAGCTGCTCGATCCAATTTCTTCCGCACTTGTGCAGTCTGTCGAAAGTTCTGGTCTTGAGCCCGCGCAGCACTTCAGCGTTCGCCCTCTCCGCTTGACCGTTGCTCCTCAGGTGAGCGACAGAAGCGAAGCAGATCTTGGCGCCAAGATCTTGGACGTACTGCATGAAGGTGTGGCTCGTGAATTGTGTGCCATTATCGGTGATGATCCTGTTAGGGATCCCGAAACGGCAAACAATTGACCTGAAGAACTTGACTGCTGATTGTGTTGTCACCTTCCTCACTGGTTCCACTTCAGGCCACTTTGTGAACTTGTCGATTGCAACGTACAAGTACTCAAAGCCCCCGACAGCTCGGGGAAAAGGGCCGAGGATGTCGAGCCCCCAGACCGAAAATGGCCAGGATAAAGGGATTGTTTGGAGAGCTTGAGCTGGTTGATGAATCTGTTTGGAATGGAACTGGCACGCTTCACACTTGGTTACTTGTGTAGTTGCATCCTGGAGTGCTGTCGGCCAAAAGAAACCTTGCCGGAAAGCCTTGCCGGCAAGTGCTCTTGCGCCAATGTGGTGACCACATATGCCTCCATGTATCTCCGCCAACAGCTCTTGTCCTTCTTCCCGGGAAATGCACTTCAATTTCACTCCGTTGAATCTCCTTCTGTACAGTATGTCATCGACAAACTGGTACATACTTGATTGCCGGGCTACTTTCTCCGCTGCTTCTTGTTCCTCGGGAAGTTCTCCTATTTGCAGGAAATGGACGATCTGCTGTGCCCATGTCGGAGCTTGTGGCTCGACGGCAAGGACTAAAGGCACGAATGCTGCTGCGGGAACATCCGCTTCTGCGGCAAGGATCTGGGATCCTGCCAGAGCGTGATGCTCCCCGGCAAGCGTGTTGGGACACAGCTTGTCGGGAGCGTCTGCGTCAATGGAACAAACCCTAGGGCTTGTCGAAGCAGACTGCTCCTCAGCACTTTCTGTGTTGATCCTGGGGACTTTCTTGGCGGCGGCTCCGGGGAGCTCTACCGGAAAGTAGTCGCCAGTGACCAACTTTCTCTTTTTGCTCTGTCCAGTTGATGGTGTTACAGATGGCTGAGTTAGCTTGAGCACAAAAACCCCTGGTTCCACAGGTAACTTGAGCGCAGCACACTTTGACAGGCCATCTGCAATGTCATTCTGAGCTCTTGGAACATGTTCCATCTGCAGGCCGTCAAAATGTTCTTCTAGCTTCCTCACTTCATCGATGTAGGCTTTCATCAATGGACTCTGATAATCTTTGTTCACTTGGCGGACGACAAGCTGCGAGTCACCCCTGACAATAAGCTTCTTGATCCCAAGTTCAGCAGCGATTCTGAGTCCGGTAAGCAACCCTTCATACTCAGCAGTATTGTTTGTTGCTTGCTCCTTGGGAAAGTGCATTTGGACTACGTACTTGAGGTGCTCTCCGGTGGGCGACAAGCAACACACCCGCACCGGCGCCTTGCAGCGAGAAGGCACCATCAAAGTACATGATCCACTCTCTGTTTGCTTCCTTGACGGGGATGCTCTTCTCCGGAGTTTCCTCATCGGGTGTTGGCGTCCATTTCGCTATGAACTCCGCCAATGCTTGGCTCTGAATGGTTGAAGTACTTTCAAACTTGAGGCCAAAGCTTGAAAATTCCAGTGCCCACTCGACAATCCTGCATGTTGCTTCTGGATTCTGCAATATCCTCTTCAACGGGAAGCGAGTGACAACTGTGATCTCATGTGCTTGAAAATAATGGCACAGCTTCCTCGAGGCCATGAGAAGGCCGAAGAGCAACTTCTGCACACCAAAGTATCTTGATCTAGCCCCCTGTAGAAGGGAGCTGACAAAATAAACTGGGCGCTGCACCATCTTTTTCTGTTTCTCTTCTGGCAACTGCGCAGATCCATCCTTGCCGGAGCTAGAATTTGTCGGGGAAGCTCCCTGCTTGTCGCTGGACTCGCTTGCCACGGCCGCTGGCTCATCATCTGCCTCCCTCTCCGCTACTAACGCAGCACTAACCACTTGATTGGTTGCCGCCAGATATAGCAGCAACTTCTCTTGTGGTTTAGGTGCGACAAGTGTTGGAGTGGAGGATAGGTATCTCTTCAAGTCCTGCAGCGCAGCCTCCGCTTCTGGAGTCCATTTCATCG
The DNA here is from genome assembly GCF_002162155.2 of Triticum dicoccoides. Taxonomy (NCBI): domain Eukaryota; kingdom Viridiplantae; phylum Streptophyta; class Magnoliopsida; order Poales; family Poaceae; genus Triticum; species Triticum dicoccoides. Next base: position 295,587,268 of record NC_041389.1, read on the forward strand.
GACCTGCCTTTTTCAAAATCTTGAAAAATGGCAGGGCGCGCTCAGCAGACTTAGAGATGAACCTACTGAGAGCAGCAACGCAGCCGGCAAGCTTTCGCACATCCTTGACGCGCTTCGGGGCTTCAATTTGCTCGATGGCTTTGATCTTGTCGGGATTGGCTTCGATCCCCCGCTGAGATATAAAGAACCCGAGAAGCTTGCCGGAAGGAACTCCAAACACACACTTCTCGGGGTTCAACTTGAGATTGATCTTGCGCAGATTTGTGAAGGTTTCGTCCAAGTCTTGGATCAAAGTTGCTTTGTGTCTGCTCTTGAACACTATGTCATCCATGTAAGCTTCTACATTTATGTGCAACTGTGGCTCAAAAGCATGACTAACTACTCTTGCAAATGTTGAACCGGCATTCTTTAGTCCGAAAGGCATTCGTATAAAGCAGTACGTGCCACATGGAGTAATGAATGCGGTTTTCTCTTCATCCTCTTCTGCCATGAAGATCTGATGGTATCCTGAATATGCATCAAGGAATGAAAGCAGATCACATCCTGCCGTGGAGTCGACAATCTGGTCAATGCGCGGCATGGGAAATGGATCCTTGGGACTGGCTTTATTAACATCAGTGAAGTCAATACAAAGCCTCCACTTCCCGTTTGCCTTGCGCACGACTACGGGATTGGCTAACCACGTTGGATGGAGTACTCCTCGGACCAAGCCTGCTGCTTCCAACTTCTTGATCTCTTCTGCAATGAACTCTTGACGCTCCATTGCTTGTTTCCTGACTCTCTGCTTGACGGGCCGCGCGTGAGGACAGACGGCAAGGTGGTGCTCAATCACTTTCCTGGGAACAATGGGGATGTCAGATGGTTGCCACGCAAACACATCGACATTCGCCCGCAGGAGAGCAACGAGCATGCTTTCCTATTTAGGGTCAAGCGTGGCACTGATGGTAAAGGTACCACCAGTGCCGTCCTCCTTGGCGGCCACTTTCTTGGTCTTTGGTGAAGCTATCTTTGCCTTCTTGCCCTTGCCGGTGGAGCTCGATGGTGCGTCCTCGACGGTAGCGCAGCACTCCGAAGAGGCGCGCTTGCCGGAGTGGGCATTAGAGCTACGCTTGCCGGACTTGGTCTTCCCCCGGGGAGCTTCAGCGGCAAGTGGGTTGCGCTCTACTGCGGCTGCCGCTTCCCGGTAGATCTTGTCGGCGCAAATAAGTGCGTCCTTCTTGTCGCCTTGGACAGAAATGACACTTATTGGACCAGGCATCTTGAGCACATTGTAGGCATAGTGAGAGGCTGCCATGAACTTGGCAAGCGCTGGACGGCCAAGTATCCCATTGTAGGGTAATGGGAAATCAGCAACGTCAAATGTGACTCTCTCTGTCCTGAAATTCAGCTCGCTGCCAAACGTTACTGGCAGTGTGATCTTCCCCTTGGGCTTGCTCCTTCCCGGATTGATTCCCTGAAAGATACCAGTTTCTTCGAGCTCGCTGTCGGGGATCTGGAGCTTCTTGAGCACTGCGGAGGAGATGAGATTCAGGCCGGCCCCGCCGTCAACCAACATCTTTGTGACCTTGAGGTTGCGGATGGTTGGCGAAACCAACATCAACAAGCACCCGACCGCAGTGATGCGATCAGGGTGATCCTCAACGTCAAAGACGATGGGCGTGCTGGACCACTTCAGGGGCTTGCGCGCTTCGACCGATGGCTCTGCTGCATTCACCTCCCGCACCCACTGTTTAAGTTGGCGGCGCGAGGTGTGCAGAGAGGCACCGCCGTCAACACACAAAACCTCCGTTGCCTTCTGATACTCTTGGTCGTCGGCCTCATCCTCGTCCATCTCATCGTCCTCATCTTCTTCTTCATCCTTGTCACGGCCACGGGGAGGTCTATCTCCTTGCCGCTGCTTGGGCTTGCCGCGGCGCCCTCCCTGGGCGGGAAGCTTCTTGCCGGATCCTCCGCCACCTTTCTGGGCCTTCTCCTTGTCGCGGCGCTCATATTCAGCTCTCTGTAGCTCCGCCATCTGCTCGACTTTCTTGCATGCTTGGAGATCGTGGCCCTTGGTGCGGTGGATCTTGCAGTACTGCTTGCCGGAGCCGTCCTGCTTGTCGGCGTCCACCACAGCCTCGCCGGAGTCGTCAGCTTTGGCCCTGTCGGAGCCGCCTCCGTTGCCGGACTGCTCAACAACTAGCACATCCTTAGCCTTTCTCTTTCTGTTATTCCGCCTCCAGTTCCTTCTTGCCGGAGCGGTGTCCTCACTGTCAGATCCCTCTGCTCCTACATTCTCTCCGGGGAGTTTCCTCCCCTCTTCAGCACGGGCGCACTTGTCGGCCAGAGCATAGAGCTCGCTGACATCCCTGATCTTGCACACCGCCATCTCCTCCCTCATCCTGCGGTTACGCACGCTCTGATGGAACACGCTGATAACCGCGGCAGGGTGGACGTTTGGGATGTTACGCTGCACCTGGCTGAATCTCTGTATGTACTTGCGCAGGGGTTCTCCTTCCTTCTGGGCAAGCAAATGAAGATCGCTTTCCTGGCCATGAGGCTTGTGGCCGCCTGTGAAGGCGCTGACGAACTGATGATACAGGTCTGCCCATGAAGAGATGGAGCTGTCCGGCAAGTGCATGAGCCAAGATCTGATGTTGGGCTTGAGTACCAGCGGGAAGTAGTTGGCGAGGATCTTCTCGTCGCGCCCCCCGGCAGCCTGCACTGCGATGGTGTAGACGCTGAGGAACTCTGACGGATGTATCCTACCATCGTACTTCTCGGGCACGTCTGGGTTGAAGTTCTTGGTACTGGGCCACTGGACTTGCCGCAGCTCACGAGTGAACGCAGGGCAACCTACCGCATACGGCAAGTCGCCTGGTTCCCCTGGCGCATGCATATCGACAGTGGGCCCAGCGCGCTGGTCAGACTGACGTCGCGCTTCTCTCCAACGCTCGATGCGAGTGCGAGCGTCTTCGTGTCGTCGTTCTTGGATAACTTGGCGTTGATCGCGGCGAGTTCGCGGGTCCGACGATGCAGTGGAGTCGGCGTCGGGGTTGGCCCGGCGAGTCGGCGATCTTGGCCTTCGGGGCGGGGAGTGCATGGAAGTGGCACCCCCAGCGGTCTTGTCAGCGTCGGCTTGCGCCTGGGCGCCTTGCCGGGGCTTCGATGCGCTCGGTTGCCGGGGCTTGTCGCCGTTGGCGAAGCCGATGAGGCTATAAATAGCCATCCTCCAGTCATCGATCTTGTGTGGCGCTGGAGGGTAATCTAGAAGCAGCTGGGCTCGGGCCAGCGCTTCCTCTGGAGTCTTGGGTGGCGGTGGTGATGAGCGGCGCGAGGGACGGGATGTGCTCGGACTCCCAACTGGTTGGAAGGAGCAACACCCCATCCGGGCGACCGTACTTCACTCGCGCCAGCATGCTGGCGTGCACGCTGGTCTTGAACGTCCCGCGACCCACCAGCTTGACCTTGCTCCAACGCGAGCACGGTGCTAGGAGCATCATGGCGTTGTCGACCCTGCACCTCCTGGGAAGGGCGGGGCGTATGTACGGTTGCCGAAGCTTGCGGGGCTTTGTCCTTGGACCTGGTGACGACGCGAGTCCCACCGTCGGCGCCCGCTCCTCCGCCGGCGTCTCCTCCACCGCCCGCTTGCTCCTGCGGCGGTGGTAGAATCGACATAGACGGAGCGGCCACCTCCGAAGCCTTCTTCTTCGGTGGCATGTTGATGAAGATGTTGATGTAGCGCGCGCGGAGACCGGATCAGGTTCGCACGATCTCGACGCCTCCTACCTGGCGCGCCAAAGATGTCGTTGGGGGACGAGCACCTATGGGGCAGGGAGCCCCTTCTGGTCCGGCAGGGGGGGCGAGGGGCGCATGAAGAGCAGATCGAGGTCGAGCACGCGGGGGAAACGGGATTTTTACCCAGCTTCGGAGCTCTCCGGAGAGATAAAACTCCTACTGCTGCTTTGTGTTTGTATTTGTTCTTTGCTCGAAAGCGTGGGTATGCTGTTGTCTCCAAACTGCGGAACCCCTTCTACGTGCGCATGGGCCTCCCTTTTATAGTCTAAGGGGGTCACCGACAGGTGGCAGTGTAGAAAGAGGGGTAGAAAGGTAAAAACGTGGGTTGGTACACTGCTGTGTACAGTGTCCCCTACCTAACTCTGACGGCAGGGGACAAGAGCATTTAATGCCCGTCTGGTCGCTCCAACAGTGCAAGGAAGCGACCGTTAGGGGCGCCACCGATCGCCACGATGGCCTCCTTGTCAGCTCCGCTTGCCACCTCGCACCGCTAGGCTGCCCAGCCGCCCGCCACGTGCCCCAGGAGTGGTCCTGTGGCGACACGTCGTCGGGCAAGCTGGAGTGCAGAGTGGTGGCCTTGCCGCAGCCATCGTCTTGACGCACCAGCGAGCTTGTCGCCCGCCGGGCCTTGCCGGGATGCGCGGGGCGTCGCGGCAGGTTTTATGAAGTGCCTTGGTTGGTCTTCCCGGCAAGCTCCTCTTGCCGGGGCCTTGTCCTTCCCGGCAAGCTTCTCTTGCCGGGGCCTTGTCCTTCCCGGCAAGCTTCTCTTGCCGGGGCCTTGACTTCTTTAGTTAATACTTTGTTCCTGAATGGCAGTAGATGGGAGTGACGGAGGGTTTTGGCGGGCGTCCGGCAAGCCTTGCCGCGGGGTGCTGCAACCGCCCGTGCCCAAGTTCGGGGTACTAAGGTACCCCTACTTTAGTACACCGACACCCCCCTTTTGGCGCGCCCCCTCTACGGCCAGGCTCCTCTTCCTCCCTCCTTTATATACGTGGGAGGGGCACCCCAAAGACACACAAGTTGATCAAGCTGATCTTTTAGCCGTGTGCGGTGCTCCCTCCACAGATTTCCACCTCGGTCATATCGTCGTAGTGCTTGGGCGAAGCCCTGCACCGGTAACTTCATCATCACCGTCACCATGTCGTCGTGCTGATGGAACTCTCCGTCGGCCTCAGCTGGATCTAGAATTCGAGGGACGTCACCGAGCTGAACGTCTGCAGATCACGGAGGTGCCGTGCGTTTGGTACTTGATCGGTTGGATCGCGAAGACATTCGACTACATCAACCGTGTTACATAACGCTTCCGCTTTTGGTTTACGAGGGTACATAGACAACATTCTCCCCTCTCGTTGCTATGCATCACCTAGATAGATCTTGCGTGATCGTAGGAATTTTTTTGAAATTACTGCGTTCCCCAACACTATCTGCTCCTTATACTCCTCAACAGAATGGAATTGCTGAGCGCAAGAACAGGAAACTCATTGAGATGGCCTGCACTATGCTTGATGAATACAAGACACCTCGTCGATGGTGGCCTAAAGCAATTGATACTGCTTGTCACATCATCAATCGGGCATATCTTCACAAATTCCTCAAGAAGACTTCATATGAGCACCTTACTGACAAAAAGTCCAATGTAAGTTATTTGAAAGTCTTCGGTGCTAAATGCTGGATTAGAGATCCACATCACAATTCCAAATTTGCACTGAAAGCACATGAGGGTTTTATGCTTGGTTACGGAAAGGGCTCGCACGCCTACAGAGTCTTCAACACCTATCACAACAAGGTTGTTGAAACTGTAGATGTGTAGTTCAATGAAACTAACGGTTCACAAAGAGAGCACATGCCTCCTGTGCTAGATGAAATGCCTCCCGAGGAATCTATCAAGCTGATGGGCACTCGTGGAATAGTGCCCAGTGAAGAAATAGCTGAAGAAGAAGTGATCATTCCTCGTCATGAAGAAACTGTTACTCCTGAAGAAAATGACTCTGAGGAAAATGCTCAATCTTAACATGGCCCTCGTCCAGCTCATCTACGAGTGGCAAATGAAGTGCGGATTGAGAAGATCCTTGACAACATCAATGCACATGTCCCCTCACTCGCTCAAGAGCTTCACATCTAACTAACTTTTATGGGCATTTTGCATTTATCTCCATCACAGAGCCTGATACGTCCATTTTGCATCATGCTTTTATATCAATATTTATTGCATTATGGGCTGTTATTTCACGTTATGTCACAATACTTATGGCTATTCTCTCTTATTTTACAAGGTTTACATGAAGAGGGAGAATGCCGGCAGCTGGAATTCTGGGCTGAAAAAGGAGCAAATATTGGAGACCTATTCTGCGCAACTCCAAAAGTCCTGAAACTCCACGGAATATCTTAAAATAAATAAAGAAAAATCGTCGCCAAAGATGAAGGCCAGGGGGCCCACACCCTGCTCACGAGGGTGGGGGGCGCCCCCCTACCTCGTGGGCCCCCTGGTGGCTCTCCGACGCCCATCTTCTCCTATATGAAGTCTTTCGATGAGAAAAAAATAGAAAGCAACCTTTCGGGACGAGACTCCGCCGCCACGAGGCGGAACCTTGGCGGAACCAATCTAGGGCTCCGGCAGAGCTGTTCTGCTGGGGACACTTCCCTCCGAGAGGGGGAAATCATCACCATCGTCATCACCAACGCTCCTCTCATCGGGAGAGGGCAATCTCCATCAACATCTTCATCAACACCATCTCATCTCCAAACCCTATTTCATCTCTTGTATCCAATTCTTGTCTCCAAGTCCGGGATTGGTGCTAGTAGGTTGCTAGTAGTGTTGATTACTCCTTGTAGTTGATGCTAGTTGGTTTATTTTGTGGAAGATCATATGTTCAGATCCTTTATGCATATTATTACCGCTCTGATTATGAACATGAATATGCTTTGTGAGTAGTTACGTTTGTTCTTGAGGACAAGGGAGAAGTCTTGCTATTAGTAGTCATGTGAATTTGGTATTCGTTCGATATTTTGATAAGATGTATGTTGTCTAGCCTCTAGTGGTGTTATGTGAACGTCGACTACATAACAGTTCACCATTATTTGGGCCTAGAGGAAGGCATTGGGAAGTAATAAGTAGATGATGAGTTGCTAGAGTGACAGAAGCTTAAACCCTAGTTTATGCGTTGCTTCGTAAGGGGCTGATTTGGATCCATATGTTTCATGCTATGGTTAGGTTTACCTTAATACTTTTGTTGTAGTTGCGGATGCTTGCAATAGAGGTTAATCATAAGTGGGATGCTTGTTCAAGTAAGAACAGCACCCAAGCACCGGTCCACCCACATATCAAATTATCAAAGTACCGAACGCGAATCATATGAGCGTGATGAAAATTAGCTTGACGATATTCCCATGTGTCCTCGGGAGCGCTTTTCCTATTATAAGAGTTTGTCCAGGCTTGTCCTTTGCTACAAAAAGGATTGGGCCACCTTGCTGCACTTTATTTACTTTTGTTACTTGTTGCTCGTTACAATTTATCTTATCACAAAACTATCTGTTACCACTTATTTCAGTACTTGCAGAGAATACCTTGCTGAAAAGCGCTTATCATTTCCTTCTGCTCCTCGTTGGGTTCGACACTCTTACTTATCGAAAGGACTACGATAGATCCCCTATACTTGTAGGTCATCAAGACTCTTTTCTGGCGCCGTTACCGGGGAGTGTAGCGCCGTTGGTAGGTGGAATTTGGTAAGGAAAAATTTAGGGCTTATTCCATATGTGCCCCCAATTCCTTAGTTGTGCTCACTTTTCCCCACGCTTCAAAATTTTGCTCACTTTTCCCCATTCCCTTAGCTGAAACTCTCACAAATGTTCATAACAGATGTTTGCCATCTTGGCCGTTAACTGACTTGTGGGGCCACATTGGACTCTGTTGACTGTGGCTGTGGCTTCGCTGGTTGGGCCGTGTTTGTGTTCATAGGACGGGCCCGTTAGTTTGTTGGTAATAAATTAAAAAGGGAGCCCAATTAAAAAGGCCTGCTATGGATGGATGCAGCCTGCTATGCATGCCCGACTTTGGCATCGATGTAGCCTGCTATGCATGCGAACACCTCCACGCACGCATCTAGTGACCTAGACCTAATCGCATGCATGCACGCCGACACGCACGCATCGATCCGTGCCGCACGGTTGGTGGTGGATTCAGTCGCTCCACAGCATCGTTTCACGCGTCACCGGCATACGTGTCGGTGGCAGAAGGGGCAGGCTGCACGCACGGACGCGTCCATATGTCGAGGCATCGGTTCACGCCGCAGGCTGCACGCACGCTCGTAAATGGGAGGCAGCCAGCCGCCGATGCAGAGCACGCAGAAGGGGGAGGCAGGCAGCCGCCAACGTAGAGCACGCAAAGCACGCTCGCATCGATTCACGTTCACAAATTGATGATCACATCGGTTCACGCATGCACTGAGTCACAATCTACACCGGTTGCGCGTGTACCCACTTCTTCCCCCCCCCCCCGCTATTTAAATTGCCCTTCATTGCCTCTTCTTCTACAGATCCATCTGCATCTCCAACTTCTCTTCTTCCCCCAAAAGCCAAAGCCGTTCCACTCAGCGAAGCGAGCAAGATGCAGTACAACGGGCCGACGTTCCAAGCGCCGCCCACCATGCCGGAACGGCGGTACCCCGCCAATGTCGTCGTCGAGGAATCCCTCCGCGTGTGGGCATTCTCCCGCTGGAGGGGAAGCACTGAGCTTGCACGGGGGTTCCTCCGCGCGGGCTTCCACCACCTCCCGGCGGGCTCCCCGCCCATGTTCAACCTCGTGGAGCAGCGTCCCCACGCCAACGCTCCAGTGGTAGGGCTTGTCGTCCACTTCACCAATAGGTTCGATGCCTACTACCTGCTCGGCAAGGTGTATTGGTGTGGGTGCGAGTTCACCGAATTCACGACCTATAACATCTTCACTGACTTCAAGAGCGTCTTCCCCGCTCGCAACCGCATGCACAGCCTCCCGTACTACGTCGGGGACAATGGCCTTGAGGAGGAGGAGTACTAAAGCCGGCAGCAAAGAAGACGGTGAAGCCGATGGTTAAGGTGAAGACGAGGGTGAAGACATGGCGGTGTTGCCCTAGCTACCCTATCTATCTACTATGTAGTGTGAGTTTGGTGTGTGTGTTGCCCGAGCTAGCTACCCTATGTATGTAAGGTTAACTATTAGGAATTATATATCAGTGTGTATGTAACAACTTATGTTGCCCTAGTAACCCTATCTAAGTTAAGTTATGTGTGTTATATTAATGCTTTGCTATGTTTGTATTTGTTTGTCCCAAGTTTAGACACGGCTAATTGGCGTGGGAAAAATTAACCAAACAAACTAAAAATGATGTGTTTATAGATGCCTTCTAAAAATAAGAACATATTGTACATTCGTACACGGCTTTGGTTTGAGAGCTTTGTATTTTTTAGGTATTCAAAGAAGGGCTCCCTTCAAAGAATACTTTGGTTTTCAGAAATATTGAAGTATCAAATACTTTGAGATATTTGGCTTTAGTCAAAAGTGTAGTTTTAACTACACTATGTTTGAAGTATATAAAAAAGAGGGTTAGACCTCTTTTTCTAATCATGAAGTATTGCTTCGCTAGGCATAATAATACTACGGTTTGCAAATACTTTGATTCTAAAAAATGAAGGGACCCATAAAGGAAAGCCAAAGAAAGTCCTCAATGAGATAGAAGAGATTGGGCAATCAAATTAATGAAAAAGCAATTAGAAACAAAAAAGAACAAAGCAATCCTTCCTAAACAAAAAAAGAAACATCGCTTGTTTCTGGGCTTTCTCTTTGGGCCCGCGAACTAGGTTTTTTTAACAGAACTGACGAACTCGAGGACAAAAGTTTGGCAAGTGCGAGAGAGAAGAGATGAACTTGATGTATATCCCTTGTGCTACTCAAGTACTACTTACTGTCATCTGATGAGCTAGGGTATGATCCAACACTCGAGGTTATTAGCTAACAAAATAATCCTATCACTAAACTGGTAGTTGTTTCTGCCGAAACTGGAAGTGTTGAAACTTAACAGTAAACTGCATACATTCAAAGATCGACGGTTGCACTAAACAGAGTTGCATTTGAGATAACTAGACTTGGATTGCTAAACAGTGGCAACAACAGTAGACAAACACCTCTAAGGAGAGATGGCCATCAAGTAAAACATTCCTAGAGCAAGTATTCCTAAAGCTATCAGATTGGATTGCTTCTTAAACTCAATAAGCTCCTTGAAGTTCTTGTTCATCTTCTTCAATTCCGTCTTCAGTTCGACATCTACCACCATCGGGTATTCCGAACGCGCTGCTGCTGCCGGAGCAGCACTGTCATGGGGCAGATTGGACTCGCAGATTGCATTCCCCCTCGAATCTAGCAAGCCCGACCCTTGAAGCCTCTAGATGTAATCATCCATCCACTCGAAATGGTGGCATTTCTTCACGATTTGAAAATGAAATCATGTAACCAAAATCCAAATCTGACAGATTTTTGGAGAAATTAGAGATAAAGGATGCGAGGAAAACTCAGATCTAACCTGCCCCTCCGGCTTGCTCTCGCATTTGACGAACTCGCGCCCAAAGTTCCCATTCTTCTCCTCCTTCGAAGTCAACCGCTTCAGTGGCACAGTCCATGGGCAGTCAGTGCATCGAGTCATCAGCACTGGACCATACACCAGCCACGTGGAACAGGGGGCTGACGAGGAGGTCGACATATCGCCCGAGAGGAAGAAATAGAGGAATTGCTCGACAGGAAGAAGAATGAGAAGATGGGGAAAGAAACAGAGGAATTGCTCGATCTGCTCGATGCCTTTGTCTGTCAGATGGAGATGAGGAGAAGGGGAAGCTATATTGATGATTTGCCACATTGTATTTTGCAGTTTGAATATTTGAACCAACTCTTAACACTGACATGTGGTGGTCATGTGCGAAAAATACAATTTCATATGTAAAGTGGGGAAGATCGTAAAAAACCCGAGAAGGACAGTGCAGTAGCCAATCAGGATGCATCACGTGGATCGCGCATGCCTGCCCCACATCTCACGGCTGGTGTTTGGCGCTTGGTAGGATCCGATGGTGCACGTTCAACGCTAGGGTTTGGAGCATTTCTGCGGGGTTATGAGCGAGTCAACGGGGTTATTAGGGTTTGACCAGATTTCAAATGGCCATAACTAAATTAGAAAAATCGCAAAAATATAAAACAAACATAGTTCGTCCGTTTATGAGACCTAGTTACCATAAAAAAATATAAACTCGGTATAGTGGCATTTTTTCGAAAAATCATTTTTTGAAGTGATCTGTCGAAATCAAGTTCAAATGTTTTTAAAAAATTCAAAAAGAAATCAAAATGTTGTAATTCTTGCGCACATAGCCGTCATATGTGACAAGGTCATGAGAAAAAAATATAAACTTGGTGTAGGTCATTTTCATGAAAAAAGTCTTCACACAAATGAGCTATCACCTATGAACATTTTCAGAGTTCGTAGAATAGGGAGAGAGGGTTTAGGGTTTGAAAAAAAAATCAAAATAATAAAAAAAATCAGAAAAATCTCCATAGCTTCATTTTGGAGTGAGTAAGAAGGATCTAAACTTACTTTTTCATTTTCATATCTAAAACGTGTTATTTGACGGTTTTGAAATAAAAGCATATTTTTTCAAAAAAATGTAGTAATATGAATATTAATCAATAAATAGTGAGACTTCGTTTTTACCCTATATATAGGGAACAAGTGTTAATAAAAATATATATGCCTCATTTAGGCAAGGTCAAAAAAACTTGATTTCAAATAGGGCTGTTTACCCTAGCTTTCGAGCTCGTTTCGAGCACATTTCTCATTCAGACTGTTCACCTACGAATATTGGACTTCAAATGCTCGATCAAATACACCGCACAGAGCAATGAACCTCCAATGTTCAACTTCAACTTTGACTTGAATCCAAATTTTGGCCCAAATTCAAATATTGATTTAAATTCAAATTTTGATGGAAATTTGAATTCTGACTCAAATAAGAAACCAAAGTAGAAGCAACATTATTACAACTAATAAGTTTTCACAGTAGCTCAAATCTACCAAGTTTTAAGATGCCAACATCTTAATACAAATATACCAAGTTTTAAGCGATCCACTCGCCCTCAAATTGACAACACAAACATTTCCCAACAACTTAATTCAAATTTTCGACTTGCTCCTTGTGTTTGCAGCTGGCTCCACCGTCTTGATCCTAGTTTCCCTAGTTGAGATGCTCTTTTCTTTTAGACTCTTGTTCCTTTTGATCTTGGGCTTTACTTGGGGTTTTCCTCGTGGAGGTGCTGATGGAGTAGTTACACTCACCGAGCACTTGACGACCATTTGACGGTCATCTATGGGTTTAGTAATCTTTAAAGGCACAATTGGAAGATTTACGCCCTCCTCTTCCTCTCTTATAGATTCAAAACCATCAAAGGCCATGGTTTCAAAATCTTATGCTTCTTCATCTCTTGCCTTTTCTCCCTAGAGCTGGTAAATAAAATTATAAGCCATAGGCAAAAAAGAGAACAAATGCAAACAAAAGGGTAGCTGCATTCTACAAAGGGTGCAAACACATACCAAGATGCTTCATTTGCTGCTGCATTCTCCACTGCTTCATTTGCTGCTGCATTCTCCACTGCATCTTCAATCTCCATTGCTGCTGCATTCTCCTCAGCATTGGCTGCTGTCCATCTTTCCTCCTCTCCAAATGATGCATCCACTGCATTGGTACAAAGCCTAGCAATATTCCCCAGAACTCCACATTTTTTGCAAGCACGCTTCTTTGGTAGACGACCCTCCTCACCTGCTCTAATCCTCTGGTTCCTTGGTCTTCCTGGTGGTCTAGTAATGACAGGAGCGTGGAGTTTGAACCCTGGATCTACTATGTTCCATTGATCTTTCCCCAATAGTGCAGGCACATTGTCAGCATAAGCAACCATAAATTTGGCAACAGAGAAATACTTAGAGCAATATTGATCAACTTCACCATCTGCACTCCCGATAACGGTCATCAGATGTAGGGCATGTATGCATGGCTTCCCACGGATCTGCCACTGCCTACAAGTACATTCTCTAGTACTTAGGTTCACAGGATACCTCCATACCCTATTTTAGTGTGAGTATAGGTAACCTCTCCCTCATATGTACCAGATCGAATACATTTCATCTTTAGTCCTCTTGCCTTCAAGTGCAATGCCTTAATCAGTGATGGGAGCATTTGATGACCAACATATTGTGTTTCTGCAATTCTTTTGCGAAGAGACATCTTTATCATGATCATTTGCCTCATCTTGTCAAATGCTTGCCACAACAAGAGCCCTTTCACTGACTTGAACTTTGAATTGAAGCATTCTGCAAGGTTACTGGTCACATAATCTACTTTGCAGATTTCGTTGAATTTGCTTCTTGACCACACCTTGCCATGATGTGCATCCATGTACTCCTTCACAAGAGGATTTTGAGCATACAACACTCTCAAATGGTGTTCATGCTTCCTTTTGCTGCATGTGTATGATGCTGGCCATAAGTTCTCATCATAAACTTTACCTTTGAACTTCTTTTTGAAATTATGCGCTAGGTGTCGCATACATTCCCTATGCTCCACTCCAGGGAATACAATTTCCACTACACTCTCTAAACCCTTGCAAGCAACTGTGTGTATAGCTAAACCTGGGGGTGTGCCTATAATGTTGTGCGACTGCTGCAGAAACCAGACCCAACTTTCCTTAGACTCTGCCTCCACCACACCAAATGCAACTAGGAATAGCCAGTTGTGTCCATCAACTGCAGAAGCTGCTACTAGCTGTCCTCTCCATCTTCCAGTCAAATGTGTAGCATCTACAGCCAAATAGGGCCTGCAACCATCTAGAAACCCCTGCCAGCAAGCCTTGAAACAAAGAAAAGCCCTTCTGAAGCACTCCTTTTGAAATGACTTTCCTTTTATTTTGAATGGAACTGTATGCTTGTCAATCTCTACAACACTCCCTGGACTTGCCATCTCCACTTCAGCTTTGAAAGTGTAAAGCAGCTGAAAACTGTCATTCCATTGACCATTAATTCTGTCAAGAGCCTTTTCCCTAGCATTGAAAATTCTCATGTAAGGAATTTCTATCTTGTACTTCTCAAAAAGCTTCCCATGGAGTGCTGTTGGACCAAGTCCAGGTTCTTCTCTCAGCCAATTCAATATAGCATCTGCCACCCACCTAGTTTTTGCTAGCTTGGTTTTGGCCTTCCCCCCTCCCCCTCCAGGTGGACAGGTGTGCTTGTGTGGGTTTTTCTTTATCTGAAACAAAATAAAAGGGTAAAGAACAGTTAAGAAACCTTACTCAACGATCTGAAACTAAATTACTAACTGAACTTGGATTACCTGAATATATTTGCTCTTTCTCGTACGAGATGCATGCAACTTCCACCTACACCTAGGATATGGATAAAAAATTGTGAACCTTGCTAGCTCACTCCTTTTAATCTTATAGGTGTTTTCAGATATAATGGACCATGTTGTCACTGCATTCCGATAGTCCACCATTGATTGGAAAATGGTACCTACACTAAGCTCAGGTTTTTCCTTGTTCCACTCAATTCTTGGCGTGTCACCATCGTATTCATCCTCGATTAAGATGTCCATGTTCTCCACCTTCTCTTCATCGTCAGTGTCATCAAACCTAGCTTGGCTGATGGGCTCCTCCATATATTCGTCATCCACTGCTTGTTGACTGGCTACATCGACTAGTTCGGGAAACATCATCTCATCTTCATCATCATTTGTAGGCACTGCCTTGTCAGGTTCTGCATCTTCTTCTACACCAACTGCAGAAGGTACACAAGAAGCAGCAGCTGAATCGGAACCAGAATTGGCAGCAGGCATGTTGTGGCTCCATGAACCACTTGCTTTACTTGGTGTCGACCTACAAGGAGTGCCGGGGTGCTGGCTATTAGCACAAACAGATGATATCTAAACTCCCTTCCCCTTCGCCCGCTCTGCGCGTGGCTGAAGCACATCGATTTGGAGTTTACCGAATCGGCAGCCAGCAATCCCAGCAAAAAGCAATGGCATATGATCATCGCAAGTTAGTGGGAGAAATCTTTGCTCGTCACTGTTGAAGTAATTCAGTTCAACAGCATCGGCATCACTCCAGGGAGAGGTGTTTCCGAGCTCAGCTCGCAAATCTTTGAAAGATATGCTGGTTTCTACCACTTTGGGATAGAAAAATGATGAAATCAAATGCGGTTTAGTACCACGCAGCACACTAGTTTCCATTCTAATCGCCAGCCGGAAAGCCAGCGCGGGATCAATCCTATTTTGTTGGGGGAAGGAAACAAAGGCTTCAGTTAGCCGGGTAAAATCAAGCACAAATTCGAACGATTCAAGCAAACAGAAGTCAAATACGGCCTACAATACGACTTAGAACGTCAATTCGAGAGGAAACAATTCTTACCCAGGTTTAATCCATGAATTATCTGTCGCGGATTCGACCCAATCCTCTCCATGGTCGACTGCATTCCGGGCGTCCTCACTCAACATCGCCATGTAATCCCAGATGGGGAGGTAGGCTATATCTGGCAGAGACGCGGCGTCGCCGACGAACGGAATAGGGCATAGGGTGGAGGAAACAACTGCGGTGGACGCGGCATGACGCCGGCGGAGGGGGCGGGGCGGCGTGGTGCAGTGCAGCCTGTCTAGATCTGTTTCAAATTCAAACAAGCTGCCCAATACGTGTCTCCTTGCGGTCCCACCCGTCAGCAAGCAACAGTCAGAAGAAGACTCGGCCCCACTCATCAGCAATTAACGGTCAATGGACGGTCAAGACGGAAAACGCCCGCTATGAGCATTTGTGAGAGTTTCAGCTAAGAGGGGAAAAGTGAGCAAACGTTTGGAGCATGGGGAAAAGTGAGCACAACTAAGGAACCAGGGGCACTAATTTAAATATCCCAAAAATTTATATAGTGTGCTGAAATTTTCTGTCACTTGTTACTATGGAAAGTAATTCTCTGAGGGGCTTGTTCGGGGTATCGTCACCCCGTGCAGTAGAGCAAAGAGTTGCTCCTCAACCTACTGAACCAATTGAAAATGAAACTCCTTTTGAAATTCCTTCGGGTATGATGGAAAAACTGCTAGCTAACACTTTTACAGGAGATGGAACAAAGCATCCTGATGAACATCTACTCTATGTGGATGAAGTTTGTGGACTATTTAAGCTTGCAGGTATACCCGATGTTGCTGTTAAGAAGAAGGCCTTCCCTTTATCTTTGAAGGGAGGCGCATTGACATGGTACAGGCTATGTGATGATATGAGATCATGGAACTATAAAAGATTGAAATTGGAATTTCATCAAAAGTATTACCCTATGCATCTTGTTCATCGTGATCGCAATTATATATATAATTTTTGGCCTCGCGAAGGAGAAAGCATCGCTCAAGCTTGGGGGAGGCTTAAATCAATGTTATATTCATGCCCCAATCATGAGGTCCCAAGAGAAGTAATTATGCAAAGTTTTTATGCTCGGCTTTCTGATAACAATCGCACCATGCTCGATACTTCTTGTGCTGGCTCTTTTATGATGAAGACTATTGAATTTAAATGGAATTTATTGGATAGAATTAAACGCAACTCTGAAGATTGGGACCTCGACGAAGGTAAGGAGTCACGTATGACACCTAAGTTTGATTGTGTTAAATCTTTTATGGATACCGATATTTTCTGTAAGTTTAGCATTAAATATGGACTTGACTCTGAGATAGTAGCTTCTTTCTGTGAATCTTTTGCTACCTATGTTGATCTCCCCAAGGAGAAGTGGTTTAAATATCATCCTCCCATAGAAGTAAAAGTAGCTGCACCTATTAAAGTTGAAGAAAAGACTGTCACTTATAATGATCCTATTGTTCCCACTTCTTATGTTGAGAAACCACCTTTGCCTGTTAGAATGAAGGATCATGCCAAAGCTTCAACTGTTGTTCGTAAAAGCAATATTAGAACTTATACACCTCCTGAGCAAGTCAAAGTAGAACCCAATATTGCTATTGTTAAATATCTCTTGTCTGATAATATTGATGGGCATGTTATTCAATTCTGTGGTGAAACTGCTAGAATTGCTAAACTTTGTGCTAGAGATAAACATAGACCTATGGTAGGCATGCCTGTTATTTCTATTAAAATAGGAGATCATTGTTATCATGGCTTATGTGATATGGGTGCTAGTGCTAGTGTAATACCCATTGACTTATACAAAGAAATTATGCATGATATTGCACCTGCTGAGTTAGAAGATATTGATGTTACAATTAAACTTGCCAATAGAGATACTATGTCTGCAATGGGAATTGTTAGAGATGTTAAAGTCTTGTGTGGAAAAACCAAATATCCCGATTATTTTCTTGTTCTTGGTTCTCCACAAGATAGCTTTTGTCCCATTATATTTGGTAGACCCTTCTTGAATACTGTTAATGATAAGATAGACTGTGAAAAGAATGTTGTTACTATTGGCTTGGATGATATGGTTCATGAGTTTAATTTCTCTAAATATAGTAAACAACATCGTGAGGAAGAATTGCCTAATAAAGATGAAATTATTGGTCTTGCTTCTATTGATGTACCTCCTAGTGATCCTTTAGAACACTATTTGCTAGACCATGAAAATGATATGTTCATGAATGAAAGAAGGGAAATAGATGAAGCATTCTTTAAACAGGAACCTATTCTGCAACACAATTTGCCTGTTGAAATCCTAGGGGATCCTCCTCCACCCAAGGGTGATCCCGTGTTTGAGCTTAAACCGTTGCCTGATAATCTTAAATATGCTTATCTTGATGAAAAGAAAATATATCCTGTCATTATTAGTGCTAACATTTCAGAGCATGAAGAAGAAAGATTATTGAAAACTCTGAACAAGCACTGTGCCGCTATTGGATATACTTTTGATGATCTTAAGGGCATCAGTCCCACTCTATGTCAACATAAAATTAATTTGGAAGCGAATGCCAAACCAGTTCATGATCCTCAACGACGTTTGAATCCTAAAATGAAAGACGTGGTAAGAAAAGAAATACTCAAGCTTTTGGAGGCAGGTATAATTTATCCCGTTGCTGATAGTCAGTGGGTAAGTCATGTCCATTGTGTCCTTAAGAAGGGAGGTATTACTGTTGTCCCTAATGATAAAGATGAATTGATTCCGCAAAGATGTAGCGACCCGACCTCAGACGGTCAAGTCTCTGTGCTCAGGTGTCATCCCTGGATCAGTAATGCTGACACCACACAGTACTTCGAAGGATTTATAACAGAGTAGCAATCACACACTTATTACATCGTTTGTCCAAAAAGGACTTATTACAATAATCATGGCTTAAGGCCATCTAATAACGATAACAGCAGAAGACTTGGAAGAATAGTGAGTCCATCAACTCCAATGGCATCACTGAGTATAGAACCACGACCTAAAAGAACCTTACTCGTCGTCTGAAAAGTCTGCAACATGAAAGTTGCAGCCCGAAAACGGGTCAGCACATGGAATATGCTGGCAATGTAACACATAGAGAATAATGAATGATAAGCCTATACTACATGCATATATGGCTGGTGGAAAAGCTCTATGGTTACAGTTTTTGCGTAAAGCCAATTTTTCCCTACTGCAAAGTAATAAATTTATTTAACTATCATGGTGGTTGTTAAACATTGAGAATGGTTGACAGCATCCTCAATCCCAATTAAAAGTAATCATTGACAAACCCCAACAATATTAAATTAGAGTAACATGTTGAGATTCACATGATATTCCAGTACTAGATACTCAAGATGTCCATAACCGGGGACACGGCTAATCATGATTAGTTTGTACACTCTGAAAGGTTTGCGCACTTCTCCCCACAAGACTCGATCGCCTCCGTTTGGTTTCTCGCACTACATGGTGTTTGAGAAACGGATGACCGAGACATAGTCTTTCAGAAGCGCTAGCACCTTACGATGGGTAGACCGGTACACCTACATCCCCTACATCTGCTAGTCCACCACTATAAGAGTTCGCATGACTTAGTCAACTATGCCAGAGCCCATAATGGCTTGTGGCTGCACACGTAAGTTACTAGCATGTATTATCTTATGATCCCTTTGAGCCTGGGTGGCGGTCCATAGGAAAATCACACGGTACCCCCGGGATTTCCAAAAAAAGGCAATCACTGGATACCCCAGGTGCCTCAATCCACCCAGATGTGTATTTAAGTTGCCACCTTAGATAAACCATTAATTATCAAACTCACACCTGTCATGGATATCACTCACCCAATCCACGTCTACTAGCATAGCATGGCATAATAAGCAAACGTAGAAGTAACTCCCAAAGGTTTCATAAGTAAAACAGGTAATAGGTACTACCTCATCTACTTCCCATCCCACAATTTAATTAGATCCTAATCATGCAATGTTTGAGGATTGATCTAATGCATAAAAACTGGGTAGTAGGAAAAGGTATGATCAAGTGTTACTTGCCTTGCTGATGATCCGCGAAACCTAGAGATTCGAAGTAACAAGCGGCGCACTCCGGGTGATCTATCGCAGACAAACAACAAGCATACAATAAGTACTCATCAAATGGACAGGTAAATCTCGAATAAAAGATCTAACCAGATAGTTCAACTTAAGAACCCTGGTTGCAAAAAGAATCAAATCAAATAAAGCAACGAAAGTCAAACGGCGAAAGAAAACAACTCGGTTCTAGCAAGTTGAAAACTAGGTCAAATTTTACAGTTGAAAAACTTAGTTCAAGTTGATTAGTCGGAACGACGGTTTCGCAACGAAACTCCAGGCACTTGAATCACCTGATTCGGATAAACGAGCGAGAAGATAAACTAGAAAGAAGATCGGATCTGAAATCGCGATCAGAAAATAGCGGAATAAATCCGACTAAAAAGAAAACGACGAACGGTTAAACGAACGGACGTTCATTAACCGGGAATAACCGGTGATCACGTTCGTTAAGATGAACGGTCCGGCGAATGCTCGCTAAACAACAAAACCGGAAATAAAACCGATCTAGGGTTTTCGAAAAAAACCGAACCGAC
>NC_041389.1:295607657-295615689 GCF_002162155.2 Triticum dicoccoides
CGAGCCGGACTCGGCGGCGGCGGCAGCGGCGCGCTGCGCGCGGGCGCGCGAGAGGGCGGGCGGCTGGGCCGGCTGGGCCCTTGGCCCAGGCGGGGCACTGCTGTTTTTTTATAAATAACACGCACAGAAAACGAATAAAATAAAATCTAAACGAACTCCAAAATTTATAAAGTAAATTTTCCCCGACTCCAAAAAAAATGAGTCGAACAAAATGAACTTTTACTCGGGGCCTAAAATGCAATTTTTTGAAAACACGCATTTTTACCTAAGGCAAATAAACTCCAAGAAAATCCAAAATTTGATTTATTTATTAATATTCATTTTTCCTAAATTTTGGGAAAGTCATATTATTCCCTCTCATTTTTTTTGATATTGGAAAATTATTTGAAGATGAAATAAATAAAATCAAATGATCCTCTTTTCATAATTCGAGAGAACTCAAATATGAAAATTTCGAAATCTCCAACTCTCTCCGAGGGTCCTTGAGTTGCGTGAAATTTCTAGGATCGACAAAATGCAAGAAAATATGATATGCATGATGATCTAATGTATAACATTCCAAATTGAAAATTTGGGATGTTACAAACCTACCCCCCTTAAGATGAATCTCGCCCTCGAGATTCGGGTTGGCTAGAAAATAGGTGAGGGTGGTCCTTGAGCAAATCTTCTTCTCTCTCCCAGGTGGCTTTATCCTCAGTGTGGTGGCTCCACTGAACCTTGCAGAACTTGATAACTTTGTTGCGAGTAACTCTGCTGGCATATTCGAGAATCTTGATGGGTTTCTCCTCATATGTTAAATCATCCTTCAACTGAATCGCTTCCAGTGGCACTGTATCTCTTAGCGGTACCTCTGCCATCTCGGCGCGACATTTCTTCAGCTGAGAAACATGGAATACGTCATGAACTCCTAACAGTCCTTCTGGTAATTCCAACTTATAAGCGACTTCTCCCATGCGTTGCAAGATCCTATACGGTCCAACGAAACGTGGTGCTAACTTTCCTTTAACTCCAAAACGCTTAACTCCTCAAAGTGGGGATACTCTAAGATAAACTCTATCTCCAACTTCATATTCTATCTCCTTGCGTTTTGAATCCGCATAGCTCTTTTGTCTGGACTGGGCTACCTTGAGCCTATCGCGAATCAGCTTAACTTTCTGTTCAGACTCCTTAATCAAATCTGGTCCAAACAACTGACGGTCTCCAACTTCGTCCCATGACAACGGTGTCCTGCACCTCCTTCCGTATAAAGCTTCGAAAGGTGCCATCTTCAAGCTGGTTTGGTAACTGTTGTTATAAGAAAACTCTGCATACGGCAAGTTATCGTCCCAACTAGATCCATAATCTAGTGCACAAGCTCTTAGCATATCCTCTAAAATCTGATTGACTCTCTCAGTCTGTCCATCTGTCTGTGGGTGAAAAGTGGTACTGAATTCTAGCCTGGTTCCCAATGTTTCTTGCAACTGATTCCAAAACTTTGAGGTAAATTGGGTTCCTCTATCTGATACGATACTCCTCGGAACTCCGTGCAAACACACAATTCTGGTCATGTATATCTTTGCCAACTTAGCAATGCTATAGGTAGTCTTAACTGGAATGAAATGAGATACCTTCTTCAAGCGGTCGACTATAACCCAAATCGAGTCATAGCCTGAACGAGTCTTTGGCAAACCCGTGATGAAATCCATGCCTAGTTTATCCCACTTCCATTCGGGTATCGGTAATGGTTGCAACAATCCTGCTGGCTTCTGATGTTCTGCCTTTACTTTCTGACATACATCACAAAGTGCTACATACTCCGCAATATCCCTCTTCATTCCGGTCCACCAGAACGTTTCCTTCAAATCCAAATACATCTTGGTATTTCCTGGGTGAATCGAATAAGGTGAATCATGTGCCTCTTGCAGAATCAACTTCCTGATCTCCGGGTCATTTGGCACATAAACACGGTCCTCATACCATAGGGTATCGTGCTCATCCTCACGAAATCCCTTTGCTTTTCCTTCGCTCATTTTCTTCTTTATATCTGCGATCTCTTTGGCATTTTTCTGAGCTTCTCTGATTTTTATCCATCAAGGTAGACTGAATCTCCAATGCTGCTACATAGCCTCTCGGAACTATTTCCAAACATAGCTCACGACGATCTTCTGCTAACTCCTTTGGTATTTCTCCAGCCAATAGCGTATTGACATGGCTCTTGCGGCTCAATGCGTCAGCTACTACATTAGCCTTTCTGGGATGGTAATGCAATCTCATATCATAATCCTTGATGAGTTCCAACCATCTCCTTTGTCTAAGGTTTAACTCCTTCTGCGTAAAAATGTACTTCAAACTCTTGTGATCCGTGTACACCTCACAATGATTTCCAATAAGGAAATGTCTCCATGTCTTCAAAGCATGCACTACGGCTGCTAACTCCAAATCATGTGTGGCATAATTTAATTCATGAGGTTTCAGTTGTCGTGAAGCATACGAAACAACTCTTCCTTCCTGCATAAGCACTGCTCCAAGTCCTCGACGCGAAGCGTCGCAATACACCTCATAATCTTTGGTCTGATCTGGCAAAATTAACACTGGTGAGGTAACCAATCTTTTCTTCAACTCCTGAAAACTAGCCTCACAATCCTCAGTCCAATTGAACTTGGTATCCTTTTTCAGCAACTCCGTCATAGGCTTTGCAATCTTTGAGAAATTCTCAATGAATCTCCGATAGTATCCTGCGAGTCCAAGAAAACTCCGGATCTCTCCAACTGTCGTTGGTGCTTCCCATTCGGTTACAGTCTCAACCTTTTTAGGGTCAACTGCTATTCCTTCTCCGGATATAACATGTCCAAGAAATCCAACTTCCTTTAGCCAAAACTCACATTTGCTGAACTTGGCATATAACTGATGTTCCCTTAGTTTCTCCAAAACCAATCGCAAATGTTCCTTATGTTCCTCTTCATTCTTCGAGTAAACCAAAATATCATCAATGAACACCACGACAAACTTATCCAGAAACTCCATAAACACTTTGTTCATCAGGTTCATGAAATAGGCAGGTGCGTTAGTCAGTCCAAATGACATAACGGTATACTCATACATTCCATATCTTGTGGTAAATGCCGTCTTAGGTATGTCCTGCTCTCGAATCTTCAACTGATGGTACCCTGATCGCAAATCGATCTTGGAAAACACTTTAGCTCCTTGCAAACGATCAAACAAGTCATTGATCATTGGTAGTGGATACTTGTTCTTGATGGTTACTTCATTTAATCCATGATAATCAACAACCATCCTTAACGATCCATCCTTCTTCTCCACTAAGAGTACGGGTGATCCCCAAGGCGAAGAGCTTGGGCGTATATAACCTTTATCCAATAGCTCCTTAATCTGCTTCTTGATTTCCGCCAAATCCTGTGCGGGCATCCTGTATGGTCGCTTCGATATAGGGCCTGTACCTGGCAAAAGCTCAATCAAAAACTCGATGTCTCTATCCGGTGGCATTCCTGGCAATTCCTCAGGAAATACATCAGGATAATCCTTCACCACTGGTACCTCTTCCTGCACCACTCCTGATAAGGAATTTACTTGATTCCTATTTGGTCCATGTCGTGATACATACTTAATCCTTCTTCCTTCTGGCGTCGTGAGCAAAATCGTCTTACTTGCGCAATCGATGTTTCCTCCATACATCGATAGCCAATCCATACCGAGAATCACATCCAAACCTTGGGATTCCAGAATAATCAAATCCGTCGCGAACACATGCCTTCCTATACTCAATGGCACTTGAAAACATCCTTGTCTGGCTATGTAGTCTGCTCCTGGTGAACTTACTAGCATAGGGGTTTTAAGAATCTGAGTAGGAAGACTATACTTTTCTACAAATCCCCTTGATATGTATGAATGCGATGCACCAGTATCGAAAAGAACAAGTGCAGTAAATGACTTAACCAAAAACTTACCGATTACTGCATCGGGCTGAGCTTCAACCTCCTCCACATCAATGTGGTTCACCTGTCCCCTGTTGAAAGGGTTTGACTTCTTCCCAGAGCTTCCATTTCCACCTTGGCCTTCGGGACAGTCATTTGCATAATGTCCGGTCTTGGAACACTTGTAACAGGTGACATGGCTCAGGTCTTTCTAGGCTGGGGTTGATGGTGTGGTCCGGTTCTGGCCGTTGCTTCCTCCATTCCCATTACCATTCTTATGGCCATTATGGTTGTGCGAACTACCTCCTCCATGGGTATGCTGAAACTGAACTCCCTGTTTAGGTGTATAACGGGGCTTCTGCTGGGATCCAGAGTTATACTTCCCCTGTGCATACTTCCTCTTACGATTCTCAAGCTACTGCTGCTTTCCTTCAATCATGAGGGCGCGGTCTACCAACTCCTGGTAGTTATTGAAACGTGCTACCATCAACTGCATGCTTAACTCATCATTCAGTCCTTCCAGAAACTTCGCCTGCTTAGCTGCATCCGTAGCAACGTCATCTGGGGCATAACGTGCTAACTTACTAAAATCATCCACATACTGGCCAACAGTCCTTCCTCCTTGGCGTAAGTTGCGAAACTCACGCTTCTTCATGGCCATAGCTCCTGCTGAAACATGGGCAGTACGGAAAGCTTGCTGAAATTGATCCCATGTGACAGTGTCTATAGGGTAAGTGGCTGTGAAATTCTCCCATCATGCTGCTGCGGGTCCGTCAAGCTGATGTGCAGCAAACTTCACCTTCTCTCCATCTGTGCATCCTACAGTGGTCAACTCCCTTCCTATCTTGCGGAGCCAATCATCTGCTACAATCGGCTCGGTGCTACTGGAATACACCGGCGGATTCAGCCTAAGGAAACGAGTCAAGTGATCCGCAGGTGGTGGTGGTGGTGGGTTGTTGTTGTTGTTGCCTTGGTTCTGTACCAATGTTTGAATCAAGGTATTCTGCTGCTGAATCAACTGGGTGATCTCTGGCGGGAAAACAAACTCGGGGTCGCGTATCGGAGGCATCTGAAGGGTTTAGAAAAGACGAGAAATTAAGAATAGAATGAGGTCTAAGGAGAAAACACTACCCAAATGCTCATGGGACAAATGCACACAAAATCACTTCATTCATTCAAACAAAGGGCTTACAACGGTCTAACTATCGCAAAAGTGTTTGAACTATAATGTTTACATGGAGGGAATACTACTAATATGTGGGGGTCATATATCAATTTGAACCGGTGGAAGACTCCATGATGTCTGCTCCAGCTTCGTCTTCAAAGTCGGGTTCACTTGGATCCGAATCGGTGTCGTCGATGATGATGTAGTTGATCGGACAGTCGACGTACTTGTCTTCATTCTTGAGCTCTAATTTCTTCTTGAGTTCTGAAATCTCATACTTAAGATCGCTATTGTGCCTCACTACAGCTACAATCTCGTCCATGTAGTCCTTGCGTTTAGTCTTCAGCTCTCCTTCAAGTTCGATGATCCTTCCCTTCGCATTCTTCAAATCTATCATATCATTGCACATCTGGTTCTCCTGGCGTCGAATGTGCTGGTTTAACTCCTGGATGAAAGCTGCAATGGATCTATCCTTCTTGGTGCTGACTATCTCCCATTGTTCATTCCGGCGTCCGTAAATCTGGTAGATAGTGTCCTTGAGGTCTTCTTGATAAACTTCTCCAATGCGTCCCATGATGATATGAGCTGCCATGCTCTTTCCCAGACTCCAGGTTGGTGCACTGAAAATACTATCTATGGGCTTGGTGATTGGGGCGAATGTCCTTCCCGGAACATGAGCTTGAATCTTCCAGCGCTCCTCTTCAGGCAGAGTGGCGTTGAAAGTCCCGGTGAAGCTTGGTAGTCCAATGTTCAGGTACTTGGCGACTTCCTTCAAGTGGGATCCAAAAGGTGTGCCTTCATCTAGTTGAGCGTACTTGATCTTTGCGTCCGTCATCTTAAAAGAGTAGAAAAGATGAGAAGTTAGAAAATGAGAAGAGAATAGTGATCTATGGCTTTAACTTAGTGGTCGTGTCCTACAGTCAGCGTGTGCTCTGATACCATCTCTGTAGCGACCCGACCTCAGACGGTCAAGTCTCTGTGCTCAGGTGTCATCCCTGGATCAGTAATGCTGACACCACACAGTACTTCGAAGGATTTATAACAGAGTAGCAATCACACACTTATTACATCGTTTGTCCAAAGAGGACTTATTACAATAATCAAGGCTTAAGGCCATCTAATAACGATAATAGCAGAAGACTTGGAAGAATAGTGAGTCCATCAACTCCAACGGCATCACTGAGTATAGAACCACGACTTAAAAGCACCTTACTCGTCGTCTGAAAAGTCTGCAACATGAAAGTTGCAGCCCGAAAACGGGTCAGCACATGGAATATGCTGGCAATGTAACACATAGAGAATAATGAATGATAAGCCTATACTACATGCATATATGGCTGGTGGAAAAGCTCTATGGTTACAACTTTTGCGTAAATCCAATTTTTCCCTACTACAAAGGAATAAATTTATTTAACTATCATGGTGGTTGTTAAACATTGAGAATGGTTGACAGCATCCTCAATCCCAATTAAAAGTAATCATTAACAAACCCAACAATATTAAATTAGAGTAACATGTTGAGATTCACATGATATTCCAGTACTAGATACTCAAGATGTCCATAACCGGGGACACGGCTAATCATGATTAGTTTGTACACTCTGCAGAGGTTTGCGCACTTTTCCCCACAAGACTCGATCGCCTCCGTTTGGTTTCTCGCACTACATGGTGTTTGAGAAATGGATGACCGAGACATAGTCTTTCAGAAGCGCTAGCACCTTACGATGGGTAGACCGGTACACCTACATCCCCTACATCTGCTAGTCCAACACTATAAGAGTTCGCACAACTTAGTCAACTATGCCAGAGCCCATAATGGCTTGTGGCTGCACACGTAAGTTACTAGCATGTATTATCTTATGATCCCTTTGAGCCTGGGTGGCGGTCCATAGGAAAATCACACGGTACCCCCGGGATATCAAAAAAACATGCAATCACTGGATACCCCAGGTGCCTCAATCCACCCAGATGTGTATTTAAGTTACCACCTTAGATAAACCATTAATTATCAAACTCACATCTATCATGGATATCACTCACCCAATCCACGTCTACTAGCATAGCATGGCATAATAAGCAAACGTAGAAGTAACTCCCAAAGGTTTCATAAGTAAAACAGGTAATAGGTACTACCTCATCTACTTCCCATCCCACAATTTAATTAGATCCTAATCATGCAATGTTTGAGGATTGATCTAATGCATAAAAACTGGGTAGTAGGAAAAGGTATGATCAAGTGTTACTTGCCTTGCTGATGATCCGCGAAACCTAGAGATTCGAAGTAACAAGCGGCGCACTCCGGGTGATCTATCGCAGACAAACAACAAGCATACAATAAGTACTCATCTAATGCACAGGTAAATCTTGAATAAAAGATCTAACCAGATAGTTCAACTTAAGAACCCTGGTTGCAAAAAGAATCAAATCAAATAAAGCAACGAAAGTCAAACGGCGAAAGAAAACAACTCGGTTCTAGCAAGTTGAAAACTAGGTCAAATTTTACAGTAGCGAAACTTAGTTCAAGTTGATTAGTCGGAATGGCGGTTTCGCAACGAAACTCCAGGCGCTTGAATCACCTGATTCCGATAAACGAGCGAGAAGATAAACTAGAAAGAAGATCGGATCTGAAATCGCAATCAGAAAATAGCGGAATAAATCCGACTAAAAAGAAAACGATGAACGGTTAAACGAACAGACGTTCGTTAACCGGGAATAACCGGTGATCACGTTCGTTAAGACGAACGGTCCGGCGAACGCTCGCTAAACAACAAAACCGGAAATAAAACCGATCTAGGGTTTTCGGAAAAAAAAAACCGAACCGACGAAAAGAAAACCAGAACGGTTTTTATAAAAAAACCGAAGCGAGGGGAGGGTGGCGCGGCGCGGCTACCTCGACGAGGCAGGGCTCCGGCGGGGCGGCGGCTTGGCGGCGGGGCGACGGCGACGCGGCGGCGGC
>NC_041389.1:295615924-295663330 GCF_002162155.2 Triticum dicoccoides
CAAGGCAAGGGCGGCGGCGGTGGCTGAGTCCGAGCCGGACTCGGCGGGGGCGGCGGCGGCGCGCTGCACGCGGGCGCGCGAGAGGGCGGGCGGCTGGGCCGGCTGGGCCCTTGGCCCAGGCGGGGCACTGCAGTTTTTTTTAATAAATAACACGCACAGAAAAACGAATAAAATAAAATCTAAACGAACTCCAAAATTTATAAAGTAAATTTTCCCCGACTCCAAAAAAATGAGTCGAACAAAATGAACTTTTACTCGGGGCCTAAAATGCAATTTTTTGAAAACACGCATTTTTACCTAAGGCAAATAAACTCCGAGAAAATCCAAAATTTGATTTATTTATTAATCTTCATTTTTCCTAAATTTTGGGAAAGTCATATTATTCCCTCTCATTTTTTTGATATTGAAAAATTATTTGAAGATGAAATAAATAAAATCAAATGATCCTCTTTTCATAATTCGAGAGAACTCAAATATGAAAATTTCGAAATCTCCAACTCTCTCCGAGGGTCCTTGAGTTGCGTGAAATTTCTAGGATCGACAAAATGCAAGAAAATATGATATGCATGATGATCTAATGTATAACATTCCAAATTGAAAATTTGGGATGTTACAAAAGAATTATCACATGTTATAGGATGGTAATTGATTTCCGCAAATTAAATAAGGCTACTAAGAAAGATCATTACCCCTTACCTTTTATTGATCAAATGCTAGAAAGATTATGCAAACATACACATTATTGCTTTCTAGATGGTTATTCTGGTTTCTCTCAAATACCTGTGTCGGCTAGAGATCAATCAAAGACTACTTTTACATGCCCTTTTGGTACTTTTGCTTATAGACGTATGCCTTTCGGTTTATGTAATGCACCTGCTACCTTTCAAAGATGCATGGTGGCTATATTCTCTGACTTTTGTGAAAAAATTTGTGAGGTTTTCATGGATGATTTTTCCGT
Organism: Triticum dicoccoides; assembly: GCF_002162155.2. Taxonomy (NCBI): domain Eukaryota; kingdom Viridiplantae; phylum Streptophyta; class Magnoliopsida; order Poales; family Poaceae; genus Triticum; species Triticum dicoccoides. The sequence goes on from NC_041389.1 coordinate 295,616,883, forward strand.
CTATGGTTCCTCTTTTGATGATTGCTTGAGCAATCTTGATCGAGTTTTGCAGAGATGTGAAGAAACTAATCTTGTCTTGAATTGGGAAAAGTGCCACTTTATGGTTAATGAAGGTATTGTCTTGGGGCACAAAGTGTCTGAAAGAGGTATTGAAGTTGATAAAGCCAAGGTTGATGCTATTGAAAAGATGCCATGTCCCAAGGACATCGAAGGTTATAAGAAGTTTCCTTGGTCACGCTGGATTTTATAGGAGGTTCATTAAGGACTTCTCAAAAATTTCTCGGCCTCTGACTAATTTATTACAAAAAGATGTACCATTTGTCTTTGATGATGATTGTGTAGAAGCATTTCAAATACTTAAGAAAGCATTAGTCTCTGCACTTGTTGTTCAGCCACCCGATTGGAATTACCCTTTGAAATTATGTGTGATGCTAGTGATTATGTTGTAGGTGTTGTTCTAGGGCAAAGAGTTGATAAGAAATTAAATGTTATCCATTATGCTAGTAAGACTCTAGACAATGCTCAAAGAAATTATGCTACTACCGAAAAGGAACTTTTAGCAGTTGTATTTGCTTATGATAAATTCAGACCCTATATTGTTGATTCTGAAGTAACTATTCACACTGATCATGCTGCTATTAAATATATTATGGAAAGGAAAGATGCAAAACCTAGACTTATTAGATGGGTTCTCTTGCTGCAAGAATTTGATTTGCATATTGTTGATAGAAAAGGAGCTGAGAACCCCGTTGCAGACAACTTATCTAGGTTAGAGAATGTTCTTGATGACCCACTACCTATTGATGATAGCTTTCTTGATGAACAATTAAATGTCATAAGCACTTCTCGTAGCACTCCATGGTATGCTGATTATGCTAATTATATTGTTGCTAAATTTATACCACCTAGCTTCACATACCAACAAAAGAAAAAGTTTTTCTATGATTTGCGACATTACTTTTGGGATGACCCACATCTTTATAAAGAAGGAGTAGATGGTGTTATTAGACGTTGTGTACCTGAGCATGAATAGGAACAGATCCTACGCAAGTGTCACTCCAAAGCTTATGGAGGACACCACGCTGGAAATAGAACTGCAAATAAGGTATTGCAATCCGGTTTTTATTGGCCCACTCTCTTCAAGGATGCCCGTAAGTTTGTTTTGTCTTGCGAAGAATGTCAAAGAATTGGTAATATTAGTAGAGTCAAGAAATGCCTATGAATTATTCACTTGTTATTGAACCATTTGATGTTTGGGGCTTTGATTATATGGGACCTTTTCCTGCCTCTAATGGATATACACATATTTTAGTTGTTGTTGATTACGTTACTAAGTGGGTAGAAGCTATTCGAACTAGTAGTGCTGATCATAACACCTCTATTAAAATGCTTAAGGAAGTTATTTTCCCGAGGTTTGGAGTCCCTAGATATTTAATGACTGATGGTGGTTCACACTTTATTCATGGTGCTTTCCATAAAATGCTTGCTAAATATGACGTTAATCATAGAATTGCATCTCCGTATCACCCGCAGTCTAGTGGTCAAGTAGAATTGAGCAATAGAGAGCTCAAATTAATTTTGCAAAAGACTGTTAATAGGTCTAGAAAGAATTGGTCCAAGAAACTGGATGACGCATTATGGGCCTATAGAACTGCATGTAAGAATCCTATGGGTATGTCTCCGTATAAAATGGTTTATGGAAAAGCATGTCACTTACCTCTCGAACTAGAACATAAGGCATATTGGGCTATTAAAGAGCTCAACTATGATTTGAAACTTGCCGGTGAGAAGAGGCTATTTGATATTAGCTCACTTGATGAATGGAGAACCCAAGCTTATGAAAATGCCAAGTTGTTTAAAGAAAAAGTAAAAAGATGGCATGACAAAAGGATACAAAAGCGTGAGTTTAATGTAGGTGATTATGTATTGCTATACAACTCTCTTTAAGATTTTCTGCAGGAAAACTTCCCTCTAAATGGGAAGGTCCCTACGTTATCGAGGAGGTCTATCATTCCGGTGCCATAAAAATCAACAACTTTGAAGGCACAAATCCTAAGGTGGTAAACGGTCAAAGGATCAAACACTATATCTCAGGTAATCCTATAAATGTTGAAACCAATATTATTGAAATCGTAACCCCGGAGGAATACATAAGGGACACTTTCCAGACCGTTCCAGACTCCAAAAAGGAATAGGTATGTGGTACGGTAAGTAAACCGACTCCAAAACAATTTTTAAGGCAATATTTTTCCGTTTTGGAATATTTAGAAAAATAGAAACATAAGTAGCAGTCCGGGAAGGACACGAGGCCTCCACAAGGGTGGAGGGCACGCCCTACCCCCCTGGGCGCGCCCCCTACCTCGTGAGCACCTCGTGTGCCCTCCGGACTCCGTTTTCTTGCATGATACGTATTTTGGTCGGTAAAAATTCATTATATATTCTCCCAAAGGTTTTGACCACCGTATCACGCAAATATCCTCTGTTTTTGTTTCGAGCTATTGCTGCTGCAGATTAGAGCAAGATGTCTTCTCAAGAGTCAGTCGGGGAGAGCCGGGTATCTAACCCGGCACCGGAATCAAGGGAAAACAGCGATGCTGACCACTTTGGGCCAGCAATGGAGGAAGAGATGGAGGCTGACCTGATGAGGGTAGATGCCATGGAAGATCAAGAAGTCACCTCTCGCCTTCGAGCTGGGTTTACGATGGGGGAACTACAGAGCTCAGCTATTCCAAACTCGGTTATCCCTTCCAATGTTAGATTTCTTTCCTATGAAAATATGAGGAGGAGTGTCTCTTGTGCTCCCGCAGTTATGCAACACCCTTGGGTGCAAGGAGCTTTAGCCGTTATAGGAAAGCTTCGCAAGGAAATAATGGACCTCAAGCAGCAAGTCAATAAGCTCGAGGAGGAGAATCGTATCTTGAGGGGAATCATCGCCAAGAATATTACACCAACAACAAAGAAGGATACATAATCACATGAGTATGGGCACTCCCCTTGGCAACTGCCAAGCTTGGGGGAGGTGCCCTGGTATCGTATCACCATCACAACTCCTATCTTTACCTTTTCCTTAGTTCGATCCTTTTAGTAGTATCTTGATTTAGTAGAATAAAGTCATGGCATGATGTAGTTTTGAGTTTTGCTTTATGATCCTTCTTTGTAATCGAGTCTGTGAGCTTTATAATAAAGATTACTGTTGAGTCAAGGGCTTGATTATTTTGCCATGATCTTGGGTAAATATAAAGAAGAAAAAGAATAAAAAGAATCAAAGAGTTCATATCGATCTTATTGAAAGTAATGACTTCACATAGAAAGAGTATGATGATTAAAAGTTGTTGGGAGTTGGCAAATATAGCTTTGGTCATCGTTGCAATTAATAGGAAGTAATAAGGAAAGAGAGGTTTCACATATAGATATATTATCATTGACATCTTTTATGATTGGGAGCACTCATTAAAATATGACATGCTAAAGAGTTGAGGTTGGACAAGGAAGACAACATAGTGAGTTATGTTTTCTTACATCTGAGATAAAGTATGTTGTCATGGATCCACTAACGTGTTAAGCTTGCCTATCCCCCTCATGCTAGCCAAATTCTCAGCACCAAGTAGAAATACTACTTGTGCTTACAAATACCCTTAAATCACTTCAGCCATGAGAGTTCACCATATCTACCTATGGGTTGAGTAAGATCCTTCAAGTAAGTTGTCATCGGTGCAAGCAATAAAAATTGCTCCCTAAATATGCATGATTTATCAGTGCAGAGAAAATAAGCTTTGTACGAACTTGTTGTGGAAGTAATAAAAGTAACGGATTGCATAATAAAGGTCCACATACAAGGGGTAATATAATGTGACATTCTTTTGCATTAAGATTTTGTGCATCAACCCTAAACGCGCATAACAACCTCTGCTTCCCTCTGCGAAGGGCCTATCTTTTATTATTATCCTCTACCTTATGCAAGAGTCACAATGATCTTCACCTTTCCTTTTTCATTTTATCCTTTGGCAAGCTCAGCATGTTGGAAAGAACATGATATATATATATATATATATATATATATATATATATATATATATATATATATATATATATATAATTGGATGTAGGGGAGCATGAATTATTATTGTTGACATTACCCTTGAGGTAAAAGGTTGTGGGGCAAAACTATGAGCCCCTATCTTTCTCTGTGTTCGATTAAAACTCCGTAACCACAAGTATTGCGTGAGTGTTAGCAATTATGAAGGACTAAGTGATAGTTGAGTATGTGGACTTGCTTTTAAGCTCTGACATAGACTCTTTCCGATGTTATGATAAATTGCAATTGCTTCAATGACAGAGGTTATAATTTGTTGGTGCTCAATAAGGTTTCTGATTCATACTTTTGCATTGTGAAAAGATCATCACTTGAACGTAAGTAATAATATGACAAAATCTATTTATGTTGCGATTATGGAAATAATCATGATGCCTTCATGTCCGTATTTTATTTTTATCGACGCCTCTACCTCTAAACATGAGGACATATTTATTGTTATCGGCTTTTTGCTTGAGGACAAGCGAGGTCTAAGCTTGGGGGAGTTGATATGTCCATTTTGCATCATGCTTTTATATCAATATTTATTGCATTATGGATTGTTATTTCACGTTATGTCACAATACTTATGGCTATTCTCTCTTATTTTACAAGGTTTACATGAAGAGGGAGAATGCCGGCAGCTGGAATTCTGGGCTGGAAAAGGAGCAAATATTGGAGACCTATTCTGCGCAACTCCAAAAGTCCTAAAACTCCATGGAATATCTTAAAATAAATAAAGAAAAATCTTCGCCAAAGATGAAGGCCAGGGGGGCCACACCCTGCTCACGAGGGTGGGGGGCACCCCCCTGGGGCACGCCCCCTACCTCGTGGGCCCCCTGGTGGCTCTCCGACGCCCATCTTCTCCTATATGAAGTCTTTCGATGAGAAAAAAATATAAAGCAACCTTTCGGGACAAGACTCCGCCGCCACGAGGCGGAACCTTGGCGGAACCAATCTAGGGCTCCGGCAGAGCTGTTCTGCCGGGGACACTTCCCTCCGGGAGGGAGAAATCATCACCATCGTCATCACCAACGCTCCTCTCATCAGGAGAGGGCAATCTCCATCAACATCTTCATCGGCACCATCTCATCTCCAAACCCTAGTTCATCTCTTGTATCCAATTCTTGTCTCCAAGTCCGGGATTGGTGCTAGTAGGTTGCTAGTAGTGCTGATTACTCCTTGTAGTTGATGCTAGTTGGTTTATTTGGTGGAAGATCATATGTTCAGATCCTATATGCATATTATTACCCCTCTGATTATGAACATGAATATGCTTTGTGAGTAGTTACGTTTGTTCCTGAGGACAAGGGAGAAGTCTTGCTATTAGTAGTCATGTGAATTTGGTATTCGTTCGATATTTTGATAAGATGTATGTTGTCTAGCCTCTAGTGGTGTTATGTGAACGTCGACTACATAACACTTCACCATTATTTTGGCCTAGAGGAAGGCATTGGGAAGTAATAAGTAGATGACGGGTTGCTAGAGTGACAAAAGCTTAAACCCTAGTTTATGCGTTGCTTCGTAAGGGACTGATTTGGATCCATTTGTTTCATGCTATGGTTAGGTTTACCTTAATACTTTTGTTGTAGTTGCAGATGCTTGCAATAGAGGTTAACCATAAGTGGGATGCTTGTTCAAGTAAGAACAACACCCAAGCACCGGTCCACCCACATATCAAAATTATCAAAGTACCGAACGCGAATCATATGAGCATGATGAAAATTAGCTTGACGATATTCCCATGTGTCCTCGGGAGCGCTTTTCCTATTATAAGAGTTTGTCCAGGCTTGTCCTTTGCTACAAAAAGGATTGGGCCACCTTGCTGCACTTTATTTACTTTTGTTACTTGTTGCTTGTTACAATTTATCTTATCACAAAACTATCTGTTACCACTTATTTCAGTACTTGCAGAGAATACCTTGCTGAAAACCGCTTATCATTTCCTTCTGCTCCTCATTGGGTTCGACACTCTTACTTATCGAAAGGACTACGATAGATCCCCTATACTTGTGGGTCATCAGAGCCCACCAAAGTTGATGGAGCATTTCTGGATCCTGAGTGGATTCAAGGCATGCAAGGAGAATTGCAACAATTCAAGCTCAACAATGTGAGGGAGCTTGTGGATCGTCCTGATCCATGCAAGCACAATATCATCGGCACTAAGTGGATCTACCGCAACAAGCAAGAGGAAAATGGCCAAGTGGTAAGAAATAAGGCCCGTCTTGTAGCACAAGGCTACACACAGGTTGAGGGTATTGGTTTCAGTGAAACATTTGCACCTGTTGCTAGGCTTGAAGCTATTCGTATATTGCTTGCATATGCTAACCATCATAATATTCTCTTATATCAAATGGATGTGAAAAGCGCATTACTCAAATGGTAAGCTTCAGGAAGAAGTATATGTTGCTCAACTAGCAGGTTTTGAAGATCCAAAGCATCCAGACAAAGTCTTCAAACTGAACAATGCTCTCTATGGCCTCAAGCAAGCCCCACGGGCTTGGTATGATACACTAAAGGAATTCCTGAAGAAAAAGGGTTTCAATCCTGGATCACTTGATCCTAATCTTTTCACAAAGTCTTATCATGGTGAACTGTTCATATGCCAAATATATGTTGATGATATTATCTTTGGTTTCACTAACAAGCGTTTCAGTGACAAATTTGCATATATGATGCGTGAAGAGTATCAGATGTCTATGATGGGAGAATTGAAATTCTTGGTCTTCAAATTCATCAACAACCCAATGGCATCTTCATTTCTTAAGAGAAATACCTCAATGTCTGAAGAAATTTGACATGCAAGACTGCAAAGGCCTCAAAATTCCAATGCCTACTAATGGTCAACTTGGCACTGACGAAAATGGTAAGATTTCAATCAGAAGGTATATCGCTCCATCATTGGTTCACTACTTTACCTATGTGCATCTAGGCCAGATATTATGCTTAGAGTTTGCATGTGTGCCCGATTTGAAGCGACACCGAAGGAATCACACCACCAGGCTATGAAACGAATTCTTTGATATTTAGCTCACACACAAACACTTGGATTATGGTATCCCAAGGGCTCATCTTTCGATCTAGGTAGATTTTCTGATTCTGATTATGCTGGAGATAGTGTGCATCGCAAGTCTACATCAGGCACATGCCATTTCCTTAGAGGATATCTTGTCTGTTGGTCCTGAAAGAAGCAGACTAGCGTGGCTCTTTCTACATCTGAGGCTGAATACATTATCGCTGGTGCCTGCTACTCACAACTGCTATGGATGAAGCAAACCCTCAAGGACTATGGAGTCAATGTGAAGAAAGTCCTCTCTTCTGCGACAATGAGAGTGCTATCAACATCGCCCACAACCCAGTGCAAGCATATTCAGTTTCGTCACCATTTTCTTTGTGATCATGTGTTGAAGGGAGACATCATCATCGATCACGTGAAGAGTGAAGACCAACTTGCTGATATCTTCACTAAGCCCTTGGATGAGAAAATATTCTGCAAGTTGTGGTGTGAGCTAAACATTCTAGAATCTTTGAATGTCTTCTGAAGTGGACACACATCCTAAGACTTATGCATTCTTGATGACTTTGATGCACAACACACGAAGTAACATTTTTCTTCCATCAATATAAAAGACTACCCTCTAAGTGTGAAGAAATTAATGAAGAACTTGACTCCTAGAACCCTACAATAATTGTACACGGTGTCTGAAGTCATCACACTTCTTATACGGTGGGTAATGCCGCCACCTTCTTATGACATCCTTCAAATTTTAGTTTTTCATCATTTGCAATTTCCTCAAACTTTTCAGACTCGTCATTTGAGATTATTCTTCATTATCTTAGCTAATATATACATTCATATTTTTATGTTTATCTAAGTTTTCATGTCCTCAACAACATCGACATATTGCTAATGCTTCAGTTTGATTTCTTCATCTATGTGGATGTGATCGGACCTGCTCCCCTCTATGCTAAGCTCAACCTACTCTGTTCACAAATTCTTCATATGCGTTCTACTTGACACCGCTCAAAGTCTTAATTGTGTCCTTGACAGCTAAAGAAATTGCGAAAACAATTTAAAAATTCTAAAAAAAATCCTTTGGCAGTTGCCACAGTAACTTCATCCCGTGCCTTACACGCATGGATATGTGCAAAAATGCATGTGTGACATGTGTCACCGAGATGCGAATAGTCAGGGGCTTATCCGTCCAAAATCTTCAGACCCTTCAGTTTTCACTACGGCTATAAATAGCCTTGACCCTGTCAATGTTAGTTCACTTTGTTCCCTTGCTCCCTTCGCTCTCAGTCCCCCAACCCTAGTGCCACCGCTGGATCTCATTGCCGCCGGAGAAGAAGAGCTTCATCACCTCGACTTCTTCGTTGACGTACTCATGCCAGACATGGATTTCTTCACCTTCGTTGCTGCGTAGACGTCTTTCATCGCCGAGTTAGGGTGCGGAAGATCTGAGCTGACGATTGCCATCGCCTCATCGTTCAATTCATCGAGTTCATTCTGTGGTAATTAAATGCTTATTTACTGCCCCGCTTTCATCTTCATTCTACTCGAAAATCCTCAAGTGTTGTTTTTACAACTCCTTCAATTCTTCAGCTCTTCCTTTTGACCTATCTTGTGTATTTCATCAATGTTATTCTTAATAACTAGATTCGTCAATTGTGCAAATTGATTCAATTTTTATAACTCTCGAACCTAATTAGAAAACTTGATGAAACTCTTCAAGACGATAAGGGTCAATTTCCTCAACTCGTTTATTTTGAAAAATCTCTGAGGACGCATGTGAATCTTCCCTACTTTCTCGCAACTATACTCTGTTGACAGGTACAATGTCTGCCGATGAATCTCTAGGTTCTCATCAAATTAATTCATTTGTAGCACATATTGAGGAAAACCTTCAAACATCTTCAGAGTCCTCACGAGTGCAAAAGCCTCAGTTGAAGAGAATGACTGAAGGAAAGAGGCCACAGAAAGGTGGCAAGAGGAAGGAAGAACAGATGGCTTTTGAGATCCCTGATGACTTAGGGTACAACACGCCTGACAAAAATGTTTAAGGCCCAGGAACTGACAAACAGCGCAAGACTCGTATGCAGAAAATCAAGAGATACCAGACATATGAATGGAGAGCTTACATATAGGCCACTCCCAAGTACATGAAGGAATTCACTATTAAGCCTCCTTGCAAAAGACCACCACTTGTTGAAGGTTAACATGTTGATCTCTTAAGTATTAGAAGGGGTGAATATTTCCCCGAAGAACGGGCAAAACGTCAAGAAAGATTGGCGAAACACGCTAAGAAAGTTCTTGAAGAATTCAACAGGGCTACAAAAGCTTCAACTAAAGTTGGTGCAAGTGGCAGTGCTAGCGCAAGCGCTCCCAAGAAGGCTATGCAAAATAAGCCTACTCATAAGCCAAAGACGTCTGCCTCAAAGCTATTAGAGTCCCAACTGCTTGAAAATCATCTGCACCTAAGATTTGAAAATCTTTAGTGCCTCCTCCTGCTTCAAGTTCTTTAATGGTTGCAGCAAGAGCTTCAACACCGGTCGTGCTCGCATCTTGCCAGTGCACCGAGGGTTTCCCATTAGCCTCAATTGCTGCATTAGGTGCCTCAGCTAGTGGGCAACCAACTTCCTCAATGCCCAAGCTGAAGCAAAAGGTCATTGTAGGCCGTGGAACTAGGCCAATTCCCAAAATAAAGGTCGCAGTGCCTCAGGTTGATGAACATGGGCTAGCTGATGATGATGAACTTGCTGAGTTCCTCAGAAGGAAACAAGAACAAGCTGCCATTACAAAGAACTCTTCTGTTCCATTACTGCTGGACTCGAAAGAAACTGCTTGACTTCATTGAAATCTGGTGCACCAACCCAGAAACACCTCTTGATGATTTGAATCTGCCTCTTGGACTAAGCCACATGATTTCCTCATTCATCTTGAATGAGAAGAACAAGATAGCATAGGCAAAACTTGTGAAGAAACAGCAAATTTAGAAGGAGAAGGAACTGAGGAAGAAGACAATGTCTATATCCCCTCAGCAGCTTGTGCAATTACAATCTGAAATTCACCAGCTGTCAGAAGAATATGAAAGACAAGCTCGTCATTTCCATGGCATGAAAGAGCAATTCATCACTGCCTCAACTAAGGTAGTTGAATACCACAACAAGAGAGAAGCCGCCAAGTTTGGCACAATACCACCATCAAGTTCCTCAACAGTAGCACCAACAACGGCCTCACCTTTGAAGTTTATTACCCTTCCGTCTGCATCAGAAGTGAAGGAGACAAATGCTGCTGAGCATGAAGCAAAGAAGAGAAAGGCGTCAGCTCCACCCGCGCCAGAACTTGTGAAGAAATTGAAGATGGCAACATTGTCTTCAATTGTCATTCCCATTGATGTAATTCCAATTTCATCAGCGCCCCCGACATGTAATTTGGAAAATCTTCAATTGTTCCTTATGGGGTGGATTACCAAATGCCACAGGCTGAAGAAGAAGAAGATACCCATTCTGTTGCTACCATAGAGCAAATGGATGAAGATATTGAGGTTGATGTTGATGTATCTATGTCTCAAGATACTACTCAAGGTCCTCAGCAAACTCCACTGATTGAACAAAATGAAGAGGAAGTGGATATTGATAGCGAAACAACTCCTCCAATCCATGACGAATATTGGGAAGTAGCTCATCCAAATTCGCCCCTAACCACTCCCCTCACTAAAGAGCCTCAGTCGTTTGTGCACTGAAGAAATACAATACTGGCTCTGAAGAACAACAATCATCGCCCCACAATATTCTTGAAGAAGTACCAGCTGCAGCAACTGATGACATTGCTCATGATGACCTTGATGTTGATGCAATCAATGCATCTCCTCCATGTGTCGATTCAATTCCCTCAGTAGACACTGATATAGTTCCAACTACCACAACTGAGGAAGTTGCTCGTGCTCTTGCAGTAACAGATCACAATGACTCAACTAGGTCTCCATGACCAGTTCTCAAAGTCAGAACTAAAAGGAAAAATGTCCAACCTGTTCCTGTGATGCCCAAGATTGGCAAAGGCCTCAAGCGGCCAAAGTTTGATAGTGCCAAATTCTTCGCAGTGAAGAATTTCTTAATTGGCGAGTCACCTTACGACTCAGCCAAACTCAGACGTTTGAGGTTCTGAACCAGATCACAGATGAATTTCTATGCCTCATTGCTCTTTGATAAGAACAAAGTATTCCCGCATCGTCATATTCCTCATGTGGACATGGAATCAATTCAATGCTTCCGGTCAGTTTTGGCTGCTCTTCATGATGTCGGTCTACTAAATTTCTGCATTGACGTCTGTGGTTGGAATGAAAAACTCATTCTTCAATTCTATGCAATGTGCACTTCTCTAGCAATGTTGATGACAGTGCAACTTGGGCTTTGGACTCGATGAGTGAAGACACTCACTTCAAAGCACCAATCTATGAATTGCTTTGTGCTCTTCTAGTGGATCCACCCCCAAGAAGGAGCAAAAAAAATATGATGAACCTGAGATGCCAAATCATCTAATGCAAGTGCTCATGAAGTCTATGGCCGAAGAAAATGCAGCAAGGACAACCTTCCTAGTGAAGGATTTGTTGTATGTGCCAAAGACTGTCTATCGCATTCTGGTATAGACCCTCGATCCGATCAGAGGCCACAATTCAAACACTAAAGAAGTTGTGGGGGTTATGAATAACCTGTTGTTCAACATCATTCATGGAACTCCCATCAACATTCATGATTTCTTCCTGAGGACTTTGGTCACTATTGCTCTGTCTCCTTTTGAATTGAAGCCGTACGCACCATGGATTATGAGATTCATCATATCCCGGTCTTTAATCCACTACAAGGCTGATCGTCAGAATCACTTGTGTTATTTGCCTGAAGTTAAAATTCTTCAAAGCACACTGTCCACAGTACCTGGCAAATGCAAGAGCGTCATTGATGAAGGAATTCGTCCCCTTCATGGACAATTTTGTCAACCTATCTCCAGCTCCATAGCTGATGAATCTATAAGCCAGGATACTACAGCAAAGGCTTCAAGGCCATCTTCACCAGAAGCGCCACGTGTCATGACTGACCGTGAGTTGCTTATTAGCCTTCATCAGAAAGTTAACAAGAACCGTCAGTTTGCTGCTATTCAAGCCAACATGATTGTGATGCATAACGCAGTGCGCAAAAACCGCTACTATCTGCATGATATCTTTCACAGATCATGGGCCATCCTCTCGCACCTCAAAATAGATGAAGAACTTGTAGCTGAAGAATTTCAAATGAACTTTAACTGGGCTGAACCGCCAAGGACGAAGTTCAAGAAAACTCAAGTTCCTCCTCTGATGCCGAGTTCAGAGTCTTCATCACGCTCCACTGATGAATATGAAGTGGTTGAAGACACTATTGCTGGTCCTTCTGCACCGCATGACCCCACCAATGTTGGTGCTCCCTTGACCTCTCCATGATGTTTTTCTTCAGGTGTGATAGTCCTTAGATTCCTCACATTTTGGTCATTTGATGACAAAGGGTGAGAAATCTGAGTTAGTCTTCAAGCGGGTCATTATATGGGCTGTTTTTTTGCTTAAGTTGCAACTCTTGAACTTTTCTAGATGTGCTCTTTGATGAGTTGTAACTTAATAACTGTTGGTCGTCTGACTCTTTTGCTTCATTTGATGTGCATGCTCCGATCTTAAATATATCTGCTCATGCATGCACAATTTCGTCAGACACCAATTTTCATCATGCATTCATATTCTTCAAATATCTTATGATCATGTATGATTTGATTCCAAGATATAAGGGGAGATCTCCAAAATTTCAACCTGCCATGTGCATTTGCAATCCAAAGCAAATTCCTCACATGCACATCTTTAGGGGGAGTTCCTAAATATCTTGTAACCAATTTCGAAACTCTATACTTACACTTCAATTATTTTTACTCCCGTTTTAAGCCCAACCAATTTGTCATCAATCACCAAAAAGGGGGAGATTGTAAGTGCGTCAAGTGCCCTCTTAGTGGTTTTGGAGTATTGAAGACAAATATGTTCAGGAATTAATGTGTTTGTGAGTATACACAGGAGACAGAGTTCTAGAAGATTTGGTTTAACACATGGAAGACAACCGCTAAAAATTGGATTTCTTCAAATGAAGAATTTGGTGATGAAATTGGTATGACCTTTGAAGAGATTTATGTGAAGACTTTGAATCTTGGAGACTTTGATTTTCATAGTTTCTTCTCTTCTTACTCGAGTCATAGGAAAAACCGTACTGTTAAAGGGGGTCCAGGTGAAACATATTTCACATTTCCAAAGTGATGCTCGAACTTACTCAAACTCATACATAAACCGCTTCGAGTGAAGCCTTTGGAAAACTCCAATATAGCTGAAGCATTTGCTAGCGCCAGTGACAAATTTCATCTGGTCGTTGATGAATTTGGCCATGCTGAGGAGTTAGGAGTTCGCCATTGCATTCCGCCTAAAAGTGAGGAAATTGAGTGCCCCGACGAATTTGAGAGTTCAAATTCTAACCGTTAATGCGTCGCGTGCCAGCTGTCGAGTGGATACTTATCCTAACAACGGTCGAATCAAAGAAGGGCATTTATGAAAATTCATGTCGGGTTGCCCCTGGCTATAAATAGCCTCCCCACAACCACTTGTTGGTTGGCTGCTCCGAGAGAACTTGACATTTGTCACAAGAGAGCAACCCATCCACCGACGACTTTGAGAGTATCCTAAGTGAGGAAAAACCCGGAGCCAAAGTGATTGAGCATCACTGAGGAGATTGATATGTGTGATCCGACGCCTGTTACCTTTGATGACTGTCATTCTTCCAGATGGTTAGGCGTCAAGTTCTGAGTACACCAAGAGTCATTGTGGTGGACCGATGAACAAGTCTGTGAAGGTTTTGGAAGTCTACCTTGAAGACTTACCATGAGTGATTGGGAAAGGTCTGTGGGCCTTAGCTCAAGAGGAATACAGTGAGGACTGTGTGTCCTCTGAGTTGTGACTCAGCTGCCTCAACCAGACATACAGTTGATGCAACAACTAGAACTGGTCTACTAAATTCCATTGTCTTCACCGAGCCAACCTGCTTTCAATTCCTCACCCTCCCTTACATTGTTCCGCAGCTGAAGAATTTGTGATCTATGCTCTGGCAAATTTGAACTAAAGAATTCCATCAAGCTATTTATCATTTTCTCAGTTCATATTCCTCATGCTTGTATGATTGTATGATTGAATGTCTTCACTCTTACGTATCCTAATTGCATGCACTCTGATTCTGTGATGACTTAGTAACCTTTGCGTTTCTATATCTTCACTCTGATCTTCATCAAATTCTTCAGAGTTTGACGAATTTCTAAAAATCTCCCATTCACCCCCCTTGGGAGATAACCTGCGCTTTCAAGTTCACATAGAGAAATGTTCAGATTGTCTAGCAGGGAAGCAACACAGTGTTGCCTTCAATACTCTACCTCCTCACAAGAAGACTACTAAGCTGGACTTGATACATTCTGTTGTTTGCAAAATGTTTATAATATCTCTTGGTGGTGCTAAGTACTTTGTGACTTTTATTGATGATTGTCCCAGGAAAGTTTGGGCCTTCACTTTGAAGACCAAATATCAAGTATTAGGTGTATTCAGGCAATTCCAAGCCTCGGTTGAGAGGGAAACCGAGAACAAGATCAAGCGCATTCGCACTGATAATGGAGGAGAGTATATTGGGCCATTTGATGCATATTGCAAGCAACAAGGTATTAGGCATCAATTTACTCCCTCGAAGACACCACAACTGAATGGTCTTGCTAAGAGGATGAACAGGACAATTGTGGAGATAGTTAGATGTTTGTTGTCAAGTGCAAAGCTATGTAAACACTTTTGGGGTGAGGCTTTGATGAATGCAGTTTATCTTATTAATCTCTCACCAAGTTATCCTTTGTAGAGAGATGTTCCTAATAGGTCTGGTGTGACAAGGACGTCTCATATGACCACCTGAAAGTTTTTGGGTGCAAGTCCTTTGTTCATATTCCTCAAGATGAAAGGTCAAAGATTGATTCGAAGACATGACAGTGTATCTTTCTTGGCTATGGAGGTGATGGGTTTAGCTACAAGTTGTTTGACCATATAGCAAGGAAAGTTATCAGAAGATGTGTTGTTGTGTTTGTAGAAGACCAAACAGTTGAGGTTATTGTGAAGACAAAGGGGCAAGTTCCTCCTCAGCAACAGCAAGGCATGATTAATTCTAACCTAGTTCTTGCAGCTCTAGATCCTATGCAAGTTGAAGAAGATGCAGGAGATGTACAAGATGATGTACATGGTGGTGCAGGTGAAGAAGATGCTCCCCAATAGTAGTAGCAAGAGTATGATGCTGAAGTTGATGATTCGGATCAGCAGGAAGCACCAGCACCAGAAAGCGCACCAGCCGCTCCACTCAGAAGATCCAACAGGGGTCGAATTTCTTCCAGCAGGTATCCCTCAGATCAATACGTGGTGTTATTATCTGAAGGTTTAGAACCTGAATGCTTTATAGATGTAATGGAAGATGAGCACAAGAAGGAGTGAAAAAATGCTATGCAAGAACAGATGGATTCCTTTCATAAGAATCATACTTATAAGTTGGTGAAATTGCCAACGGGCAAGAAAATTTTGAAGAACAAGTGGGTCTATAGAATCAAGCAAGAACAGCTCACATCACAACCAAGGTACAAGGCCACACTAGTTGTAAAAGTATTCGGCCAGAGAAAAGGCATTGACCATGATGAGATCTTTTCTTCGGTTGTGAAGATGACATCCATTAGAGTAATCCTTGGCGTGACAGCAAGCGTCAACTTGGAGGTTGAGCAAATGGATCTGAAGACTGCATTCCTTCATGGTGAGTTGGAGGAAGAAATATACATGGAGCAACCTGAGGGGTTTCTTGTGAAAGGCAAAGAAGACTATGTGTGCAAGCTGAAGAAAAGTATCTATGGCCTGAAACAAGCACCAAGACAATGGTACATGAAGTTTTAAACTGTCATGGGGGAGAAGGCTATAACAAGTGTAGCTCAAACCATTATGTGTTTATTCAGAGGTTCTCAGGTGATGAATTCATCATATTATTGCTCTATGTTGATGATATCCTGATTGTTGACAAGAATGTCTCTAGGATTGCTAAGTTGAAGAAAGAGTTGAGCAAATGTTTTGCTATGAAAGACTTAGGTCCAGCAAAGAACATTCTCGGGATGAGAATTGAGCGAGACAGAAATTGCAAAAGGTTGTACTTGTTTCAAGAGAAGTATATTGAGAAGGTACTTCAGAAGTTCAAGATGGAAAATGCTAAAGTTGTGAGTTGTCCACTAGCAACCCATTTCAAGTTGAGCAGAAAGCAATGTCCTACCACTGATGATTGGAAAAAGGAAATGCATCATGTTCCTTATGCTTCAGCAGTTGGGAGTTTGATGTATGCTATGGTATGTACAAGGCATGACATTGCTCATGCAGTTAGTAGAGTGAGCAGATTTATGTCTAATCCAGGAAGACCTCATTGGGAAGCCGTGAAGTGAATTTGAGATATCTCCGGGGCACCACAAATCTAAAACTTTGCTTTGGTGGTGGTGAGGCCAAGCTGATTGCTTTTTCAGATTCTTACATGGATGGAGATGTTGACAGAAAGAAGTCTACTTCAGGTTACTTGGTTACCTATGCAGGGAGAGCGGTGTCATGGCAAAGCAGGCTGCAAAAGTGTGTGGCACTGAATACAACCGAAGCTAAATTCATTGTAGTAACAGAGGCGAGCAAAGATCTATTGTGGCTGAAACGGTTGGCTTGTGAGCTTGGTTTTAAGCAAGACAAGTATGTGTTGTTTTGTGACAATCAAAGTGCTATCCACTTGACTAATAATGAAAGTTTTCATTCAAGGTCTAAGCATATAGAAGTTCGTTATCATTGGATTCGAGATGTCTTGTATTCCAAGAAAATGCAACTTGAGAAGGTTCACACCGATAAAAATGGGCTGATACGTTGACTAAAGTGGTGACGAGGAAGAAGTTTGATGTATGCCGCCGGCTTGCTAGCATGGCTGCCGGAAGGCAGTGGGACCCTCGATGATGTCAGGAGGGGAGTTTGTTGGGCTAAGTCCCTCCACATGGAGGTGTGTTGGCAGCCCAACATCAGCCTACACAAGTCCAACACATATGAACCATTGATCTGTTCTGCATCCAACGGTTGTGAGTGTTCCCTGGTGAAGGGAGAAATAAGAAAACCCTAGCCACTCCACCCCTGCTGGTGGTGCCTGCCATTCGTGAGAGTGTATACACAAGAGAAAACACTACCTGAGAGAGAGGAAGAAGAAGAAGCAGAGGTTATGTCCAGATTTGTTGCATCTGACTAGACAGTGTTCAAGATGGTGATTAGAGGCTCAAATGTGCTTGGATCGACCCCAACGTTGGTCAGCACATTCCTTACTTTGAGTACTTCGATATGGTTAGCTGGTTTGAGGATTGGGTCAGTGGAGCATCAGATTTGAGAGTGATTTTGTCAACTCTGACTGTTGAAGTTTCAGAATAGTAGTTTTGGGGGACGAATAGATTGGGTAGGCAAATGGTGTCTGATTGAGATGAAATTTTGAGGGGATCTCAAGAACTCGTGTGTCTACTTGTCTACCAAATTTGGTGTTGTTTGGTTCAACGGTTTAAGAGTAGTTTGCAAAACAGTGAAGGGTACAAAAGCTGTGTTTGCAAAACAGTGAAGGGTACAAAAGTTGTGTAAACTCTGCTTTGCTGAAATCTTGCCTCTTGTGATTTGTTGTTGTTGTTGCCGGTCGGCAATGTGAAGAGTGTGTAGTAAATATCTTTAGAGGATCTAGAGAAGAATTTTTACTCATCGTTCTCATAGTGAAGTTGGGTGGACCGGCTGTGGTTTTTTACCCCTCAAGTTAAGGAGGTTTTTCCACATTAAATCGTGTGTCACATGTGCATGTTGTTTGTGTTATTCCGCTGCTTACTTATTGGTTGAAGCTGTCCTCAAAGTTCATCGCAAGTGGAGGGGGTTGTGTGATGTGCATATTTGCCTTATGAGTGAATTTGTGCAGTGCATTGTTGCTGTCCAGCGCCAACAGTTCTCTCCGGATGGACCAGACTCACTTTTCTAGCCAACGATGTAGAATAGCACATAGGAGACCACCCTGAGCACCAGAGAAGCACCAAGAACAATGAGGATGCGGTAGATCCTCCCAATCATGTTGGGATTTCCTGGCGCCACCACTGATGACGACGATGTGCCACACGAGGCTCCGCGGTGGCTGATTGCGATGCTTAGCCCGCATGCATGACAGCGTGGCAGCTTGCGTCCCTGCTCCTGAAGATGTCGTGTCCATGCCGCGCGGGCGCTTGAGCTAACCCGCCTCCTCAGTCATGAAGTCCCTTACCCAATTCGAAGCTGGGAACCATGGGCCATAAACGAGAGGAACCTCTCGGGGATGATGTTGCTACGATGAGCTTTGGCGCCAGCCGAGCTACAGTTTCCTCCAAGATGAAGTGCTCGGGGGTGAGTGAGGCGGCTTCCTGCCTTCATGGGTCGCTTGCGGCCGGTGTGCCGATTGAAGTTGATGCCCCCATGGCGACATGGCACTTCAAGGAGTATTCCTTCATGCTTCATGACATCAGGCGGTGACGGGAGCCGGGTGGCGAGGCATGATCAACACCGTGATCAGATGAATTAAGAATTGGATGCATCGGATGGCTGATTATACCAAAGCAAGCCCTTTTTAGCTGCTTGTCGTCTCCCAGCATGGCTTCCGCTAGCACCCGTGTCCTAAGACGACGACGCGTCAAGAACAGGCACTTTAGAGCCGGCGCCCTTAACAACTCCCACCGTGATGAATTTTGTCGGGTCAACCTGCTTCCCGCCCCTTGACCGTGCGTGGTGGGAGGTGGGTAGTGGCGTCACGTCTAAAGCCGATGATGGGAACTTTGACGAATATGAATCAAGATGCAAGAAGAGATGAGCCATACCCTTAAGGTAATTGGTAAAGACATGGCAGTGGATGGAAACCTTACCGTAGTGTGTCTCCATAGGACTATAGGGTTCCTGATTGCCTTGCGGTTTTCGTTCTTGTTGTTGCCAGACACCGCGCTGTTGGAGAATGTTGCATGGGAAACAAAAAATTCCCTATGCTCACCAAGATCAATCTAGGAGATGACCATCTACGAGAGGAGAGATTGGATCTACATACCCTTGTAGATCGCTAAGCAGAAGCGTTAAGAAACACGGTTGATGTAGTCGAACGTCTTCGCGATCCAATCACGATCCGTCCCGCGAACTCCCGATCTAGCACCAAATGGACGGCACCTCCGAGTTCAAGGTGTACCCAAGTGTCTCTTTGGGTATCCTATGAATATGCATTTGTCCGCTTTCGGTTCGAGCTTTTGTGGCTGAAGCCATAAGCATCGCAGCCCCAAACCTTAACAAACGACAGCTTAGGTTTATTGCCAAACCATAGTTCAGACGGTGTCATGTCTACAGACTTGGATGGTGCCCTATTTAAAGTGAATTCAGTTGTATCTAATGCACAACACCAAAACGATAGTGATATATCGGCAATAGACATCATAGAACGCAACATATCCAATAAGGTGCGATTACGACGTGCGGACACACCATTACGCTATGGTGTTCCAGGTGGCGTCAACTGTGAAACAATTCCACATTGTATTTAAGTGATTTCCAAACTCATAAATCAGATATTCTCCCCCTCGATCAGATCGTAGGAATTTAATCTTCTTGTTACAATGATTCTCAACTTCACTCTGAAATTGCTTGAACTTTCCAAACGTTTCAGACTTATGCTTCATTAAGTAAATATACTCATATCTACTCAAGTCATCGGTAAAGGTGACGAAATAACAGTATCCACCGCGTGCGTCAACACTCATTGGACCGCAGACATCAGCATGTCTGATTTCCAACAAGTCACTTGCCCGTTCCATTGTACCGGAAAACGGGGTTTTAGTCACCTTGCCCATGAGGCATGGTTCACATGTGTCAAGTTTCTTCATGCGTTTTACATCAATATGACTTAAGCAGCAGTGCCACAAGTATGTGGTACTATAACTTCGCATCTTTTGGCATCAATATTATCAACATGTGTATCACTATGATCGAGATTCAATAAACCATTCACATCGGGTGCATGACCATAGAATGTATTATTCATGTAAATAGAATAACCATTATTCTCTGACTTAAATGAATAACCGTATTGCAATAAACACGACCTCATCATGTTCATGCTCAACGCAGACACCAAATAACATTTATCTAAGTTTAACACGAATCCCGAAGGTAGAGGGAGCGTGCGATGGTGATCACATCAACCTTGGAAACACTTCCAACACACATTGTCACCTTGCCCTTAGCTAGTCTCTGATTATCCTGCATCTTTTGTTTCGAGTTACCAATATTAGCAACTAAACTGGTATCTAATACCCATGCGCTACTAGGAGTACTAGTAAGGTATACATCAATAATACATATATCAAATATACTTTTGTTGAAGTTTCTACCCTTCTTATCTACCAACTATTTGGGGCAGTTCCGCTACCAGTGGTCGTTTCCCTTACAATAGAAGCACTTAGTCTCGGGTTTGGGTTCAACCTTGGGCTTTTCTTCACTGGAGCGACAACTGGCTTGCCATTCATGAAGTTTCCCTTCTTGCCCTTGCCCTTCTTGAAACCATTGGTCTTGTTAACCATCAACACTTGATGCTCCTTCTTGATTTCTACCTCCGCAGCCTACCGCGAACAGCTCCAGGATCATCTCCATCCCTTGCATGTTATAGTTCATCAGCAGTTCTAGTAGCTTGGGGATAGTGTCTGGAGAACTCTATCAATCACTATCTTATCTGGAAGATTAACTCCCACTTGATTCAAGTGATTGTAGCACCCAGACATTCTAAGCACATGCTCACTAGCTAAGCTATTCTCCTCCATCTTGTAGGCAAAGAACTTGTCAGAGGTCTCATACCTCTCAACACGGGCATGAGCCTGAAATACCAATTTCAGCTCTTGGAACATCTCATATGTTCCATGGCGTTTAAAAGCGTCTTTGGAGCCCCGATTCTAAGTCGTAAAGCATGGTGCACTAAACTATCAAGTAGTCATCAGAACATGTCTGCCAAATGTTCACAACATCCACAGATAATGCTAGAGGGGTTTTCACACCGAGTGGTGCATCTAGGACATAAGCCTTCTGTGCAGTAGTGAGGACAATCCTCAGACTACGGACCTAGTCCGCATAATTGCTCACATTATCTTTCAATTTAATCTTTCTCTAGGAACGTATTAAAACATGGAGCTAAAGTGCGGGCTATTGACCTACAACATAATTTGGAAAGACAATTTATTCTATGTTCATGATAATGAGTTCAACTAATCATATTACTTAAGGCGCTCAAATTGACGTACCTCCGGTCATCCGAGTGTAACATGATCCAAATTCACCAACCCAAGTCCGATCATCACGTGAGATGAGGTGGTTTCAATGGTGAACATCTCCATGTTGATCATATCTACTATATGACTCATGTTCGACCTTTCGGTCTCTTGTGTTCTGAGGCCATGTCTGTACATGCTAGGCTCGTCAAGTTTAACCCAAGTGTTCCGCATGTGCAAAACTGGCTTGCACCCATTGTATGTGAACATAGAGTCTATCACACCCGATCATCATGTGGTGCCTCGAAACGACGAACTTTCACAACGGTGCACACTTGGGGAGAACACAATTTTATCTTGAAATTTTTAGTGAGGGTTCACCTTATAATGCTACCATCGTCCTAAAAAAATAAGATGCATAAAAGGATTAACATCACATGCAAATCATAAGTGACATGATATGGCCATCAACTCGTGCTTTTGATCTCCATCTCCAAAGCACCGGCATGATCTCCATTGTCACTGGCATGACACCATGATCTCCATCATCATGATCTCCATCATCGTGTCGCCATCGGGGTTGTCATGCCAACCATGCTTCTACTACTATTGCTACTGGCTAGCGATAAAGTAAAGCATTACATAGCGCTTAATGATTGACATGCAGGCCATACAATAATTAAATACAACCCTGTGGCTCCTTCCGGTTGCCTTATGCATCGACATGCAAGTCGATATAAACTACTACAGACATGATCATCTCATACATCAAATATATTTCATCATGTCTTTGGCCATAACATATCACAACATACCCTGCAAAAACAAGTTAGACGTCCTCTAATTGTTGTTGCATGTTTTACGTGGTTGTTTTGGGTATCTAGAAAGAACGATTCTTACCTACGCAAAGCCACAATGGTGATATGCAAGTTGCTATTTAACCTTCTATAAGGGCCGCCTTCGTCGAATCCGATTCAACTAAGGTGGGAGAGACAGTCCCCCGCCAGCCATCTTTATGCAACAAAGTCACATGTTTGTCGATGGAACCGGTCTCATATGTACGTGGACATGTAAGGTTGGTCCGGGCCGCTTCATCCCACAATATCGTCGAATCAAGAAAAGACCAAGGAAGGAAGAAATCTAAATGTTGATACATCTCCAACGTATCTATAATTTTTTATTGTTCCATGCTATTATATTATCTGTTTTGGATGTTTAATGGGCTTTAATATGCTCTTTTATATTATTTTTGGGACTAACCTATTAATTGGAGGCCCAGTGCCAGTCTCTGTTTTTTTGGCCTATTTTAGTGTTTTACAGAAAAGGAATTTCAAACGGAGTCCAAACGGAATGAAACCTTCGCGAGGATCTTTCTTGGACCAAAAGCAATCCAGAAGACTTGGTATTGAAGTCTGGGACTCTACGAGGCAGCCACAAGGCAGGAGGGCGCGCCCCCACCCTCGTGGGCCCCTCCTAGCTCCACCGATGCACTTCTTTCGCCTATATGTACTCTTATACCCTAGAAACATTAGGGGGATCCACGAAACCACTTTTCCACCAGCGCAACCTTCTGTACCTGTGAGATCCCATCTTGGGGCCTTTCCCGGTGATCTACCGAAGGGGAATCGATCACGGAGGGCTTCTACATCAACACCATTGCCTCTCCGATGAAGCGTGAGTAGTTTACCATAGACCTTTGGGTCCATAGTTATTAGCTAAATGGCTTCTTCTCTCTCTTTGATTCTCAATACAAACTTCTCCTCAATGTTCTTGGAGATCTATTCGATGTAACTCTTTTGCAGTGTGTTTGCCGAGATCCGATGAATTGTGGATTTATGAACTTGATTGTCTATGAATATTATTTGGTTCTTCTCTAAATTCTTATATGCATGATTTGATATCTTTGCAAGTCTCTTCGAATTATCAGTTTAGTTTGGCCTACTAGATTGATCTTTCTTGCAATGGGATAAGTGCTTAGCTTTGGATTCAATCTTGCGGTGTCCTTTTCCAGTGACGGTAGGGGCTGCAAGGCACGTATTGTATTATTGCCATCAAGGATAAAAAGATGGGGTTTATATCATATTGCTTGAGTTTATCCCTCTACATCATGTCATCTTGCTTGATGCGTTACTCCGTTCTTATGAACTTAATACTCTAGATGCATGCTGGATAGCAGTCTATGTGTGGAGTAATAGTAGTAGATGCAGAATTGTTTCGGTCTACTTGGCACGGACATGATGCCTATATTCATGATCATTGCCTTAGATGTCATCATTGTCGGTGTTCTGGGAACAGGGGTCCCAGACTTGCCTGCCTGCGGCCTGAGGCGTGGCTCAAGCAGTGGCCCAGTACATCCCGTCTACATCAACCCAAGCTCAAGACCCTCGCGAGGGGCCAAGCCTCGCGGGGCGGACGATGCAAGGATTCCTCAGGGGCAGCCTCACCAGGTAGGCTCGCGAGGAGGTGGAGAGATCAAGGCAAGGAGTACCTCGCGAGGTGCTCGTGACGCAAGCCATGACGATCGAGACTAGGCGGGCGCTAGGAGGGCGCCAGCCCATGCAGTGTCCTCGCTTCCTCTTTGGTGCAAAGGGGGCAAGCACAGGTGCGAAGTACCGAGGCATGAAGCGAAGGTTACCATATCAGTGCAACGAGACCAAGACCAGCAGGACGGCAGGACGGAGGTCACCATGGAGCCCAAGACGGCGCCATCGCCAGTGCCTTTGGCAGTCGAAGACCAACTTTAGTCAGGATAGCTTGTACTAGCTGTCCCCCTTCAAAATGGCCGTTGTTGGCTCCATTCCCGCTCAATATTTGGAAAGAGGACCATGGCCTCTATAAATAGGGATAGCCACCACCGTAGAAGAGGGAGCTCATCCTATCTAGAGCGGATCGAATCCATCCCAAGTAGAGCACTGCACCAGCTCAAGAACACCTCTCGCGAGGCTATTCTTCCTCTGTATTGTTCATCATCAGCCCGAGAGGCAATCCACCACACCACACACTGGATTAGGGTATTACACCACAACGGTGGCCCAAACCAGTATAAACCTTGTGTCCCTTGTGTTGTTCATCGTGTGGCTTAGATCCGTGGCGAGGCTTTGGGCGTGGATTGGTAGGGAGAAGATCTTCGTGCGCACCCCAGAGTTCGAACCATAAGGGTTTTGCCGGAACCCGATATCCGACAATCATAATTATGCGCTCTTCTATCAATTGCTCGGCAGTAATTTGTTCACCCACCGTAATATATGCTATCTTGGGAGAAGCCACTAGTGAAACCTATGGCCCCTGGGTCTCTTTTCTATCATATTACATCTCTTTTATTTACATCGCATCTCGTTTACTATTTTGCAATCTTTACTTTCCAATCTATACAACAAAAATACCAAAAATATTTACTTTACTATCTTTATTAGATCTCACTTTTGCGAGTGACCGTGAAGGGATTGACAACCCCTTTATCGCGTTGGTTGCAAGATTCTTGATTGTTTGTGCGGGTACTAGGTGACTTGTGTGTCATCTCCTACTGGATTGATACCTTGGTTCTCAAAACTGAGGGAAATACTTATGCTACTTTGCTGCATCACCCTTTCCTCTTCAAGGGAAAACCAATGCATGCTCAAGAGGTAGCAAGAAGGATTTTTGGCACCGTTGCCGGGGAGATCTACGCCAAGTTAAGACATACCAAGTACCTATCATAAACTCTTCTCCCTCGCATTACATTATTTGCCATTCGCCTCTCGTTTTCCTCTCCCTCACTTCTAAAACAATTTTCGAAAACCTTTACCTTTTCTTCGCCCCTCTTTTGTTCGTCTCTTTTCGCTTGCTTCTTTGTTCTTGTGTGTTGGTGTGCCTGTTTGCTTTGATGGCGTTGCCAAAAATTGTTGATCCTCACCTTCAGAGGTTGGAAGAAATTGAAAATAATGTTAGAAGCTTTATGGCCGTGCAATTTGAGCATAACAATTTCTTCAGAAACGAGCTTAAAGAACAAAAAAGTTTTATGGAATACATGAATAAAGAGCTCGATGATATGTCTAAGGAATTTTATGGTTTGAAATCTCAATTTGCTAATCTTGAAAATTTAGTAGGAAAAATTTCGGATAAACAAGCCACCTGAGTTAATAAGATGGCCGCTAAACCAGAAGATCTACCAAATAATGATGAAGATCTAAAAGTGATTGATGTGACTCCTATTAAATATTTGTTTTCCAATATGAATCTTGATAAATATGGGACTGGAGATGAGTCAACTTCAGTAAAAAGGCGTCCCAATGATTCGGAGTTTGTAGATCTTGATGCAAAAATTGATAAAAGTGGGATTGAAGAGGTCAAAACTTTAAGTAGCAATGAACCCACTATTTTCGATTTCAAGGGATTTAATTATGATAATTGCTCTTTGATAGATTGTATTTCCTTGTTGCAATCCGTGTAAAATTCTCCTCATGCTTATAATCAAAATAAAGCTTTTACTAAACATGTCGTTGATGCTTTGATGCAATCTTATAAAGAAGCTTGAACTAGAAGTTTCTATCCCTAGAAAACTTTATGATGAGTGGGTACCTACTATTAAAATTAATATTGAAGATTATGAATGATATGCTTTGTGTGATTTGGGTGCTAGTGTTTCCACGATTCCAAAAACTTTGTGTGATGTGCTAGCTTTCCATGAATTTGATGATTGTTCTTTAAATTTGCATCTTGCGCATTCCACCATAAAGAAACCTATGGGAAGGATTAATGATGTTCTTATTGTTTCAAATAGGAATTATGCCCCCATAGATTTCATTGTTCTTGATATAGATTGCAATCGTACATGTCCTATTATTCTTGGTAGACCTTTCCTTAGAACGATTGGTGCAATTATTGACATGAAAGAAGGAAATATTATATTCCAATTTCCCTAAGGAAAGGCATGTAACACTTTCCTAGGAAGAAAATTAAATTGCCTTATGAAAATATTATGAAAGCCACTTATGGATTGCATACCAAAGATGGCAATACCTAGATCTATTCTTGTTTTTATGCCTAGCTAGGGGCGTTAAACGATAGCGCTTGTTGGGAGGCAACCCAATTTTATTTTTGTTCTTTGCTTTTTGCTCCTGTTTAGTAATAACAATTCATCTAGCTTCTGGTTAGATGTGGTTTTTTGTTTTAATTAGTGTTTGTGCCAAGTAGAACCTTTGGGAAGACTTGGGTGAAGTCTTTCCGATCTTGCTGTAAAAAACAGAAACTTTTGCGCTCACGATAATAGCTGTCATTTATTACTGGAGAGTGCTTTTAGGTTAATTATTTTTGCATATGATTAATAGACCAATTCCTCACGTCCAAAAACTTATTTAAGAATTTTTAGAGTTACAGAAGTATTCAAAAGTTACAGATTGCTACAGACTGTTCTGTTTTTAACAGATTCTGTTTTTCGTGTGTTGTTTGCTTATTTTGATGAATCTATGAGTAGTATCGGGGCGTATGAACCATATAGAAGTTGGAATAAAGTAGGTTTAACACCAATATAAACAAAGAATGAGTTCATTACAGAACCTTAAAGTGGTGGTTTATTTTCTTATACTAACGGAGCTCATGAGATTTCCTGTTGAAGTTTTGTGTTGTGAAGTTTTCAAGTTTTTTGGTAAGATTTGATGGATTTTGGAATAAGGAATGGCAAGAGCCAAAGCTTGGGGATGCCCAATTCACCCCCAAGATAATTTAAGGACAACCAAAAGCCTAAGCTTGGGCATGCCCCGGAAGGCATCCCCTCTTTCGTCCTCGTCTATCGGTAACTTTACTTGAGGCTATATTTTTATTAACCACATGATATGTGTTTTGCTTGGAGCATCTTGTATAATTTGAGTCTTTGCTTTTTAATTTACCACAATCATCCTTTCTGCACACACCTTTTGGGAGAGACACGCATGAATCATAATTTATTAGAATACTCTATGAGCTTCACTTATATCTTTTGAGCTAGATAATTTTGCTCTAGTGCTTCGCTTATATCTTTTTAGAGCACGGTGGTGGTTTTATTTTTTAGAAATTATTGATATCTCATGCTTCACTTATATTATTTTGAGAGTCGTTTAGAACAGCATGGTAATTTGCTTTGGTTATAAAATTAGTTCTAATATGATGGGCATCCAAGATGGGTATAATAAAAACTTTCATATAAAGTGCGTTGAATACTATGAGAAGTTTGATACTTGATGATTGTTTTGAGATATGAGGATGGTGATATTAAAGACATGCTAATAGAGTAGTTTTGAATTTGAGTAATACTTGTGTTAAAGTTTGTGATTCCCGTAGCATGCACGTATGGTGAACCGTTATGTGATGAAGTTGGAGCATGATAATTTATTTATTGCCTTCCTTATGTGTGGAGGTCGGGATCGCGATGCTTAACTCCTACCAACCCTTACCCTAGGAGCATGCATGTAGTACTTTGTTTTGATTACTTGTAGATTTTTGCAATAAGTATGTGAGTTCTTTATGACTAATGTTGAGTCCATGGATTATACGCACTCTCACCCTTCCATCATTGCTAGCCTCTCTAGTACCGCGCAACTCTCGCCGGTACCATAAACCCACCATATAGCTTCCTCGAAACAGCCACCATACCTACCTATTATGGCATTTCCATAGCCATTCCGAGATATATTGCCATGCAACTTTCCACCGTTCCGTTTATTATGACACGCTCCATCATTGTCATATTGCCATGCATGATCATGTAGTTGACATCATATTTGTGGCAAAGCCACCATTTATAATTTTCTCATACATGTCACTCTTGAATCATTGCACATCCCGGTACACCACCGGAGGCATTCACATAGAGTCATATTTTGTTCTAAGTATCGAGTTGTAATTCTTGAGTTGTAAGTAAATAAAAGTGTGATGATCTTCATTACTAGAGCATTGTCCCATGTGAGGAAAGGATGATGGAGACTATTATTTCCCCACAGGTCGGGATGAGAGTCTGGACTAAAAAAAAGGGGCCATACAAAATAGAAAAGGCCCAAATAAAAAAATGAGAGAAAAAGAGAGAAGGGACAATGCTACTATCCTTTTACCACACTCGTGCTTTAAAGTAGCACCATGATCTTCATGATAGAGAGTCTCCTATGTTGTCACTTTCATATACTAGTGGGAATTTTTCATTATAGAAGTTGGCTTGTATCTTCCAATTATGGGCTTCCTCAAAAGTGCCCTAGGTCTCTGTGAGCAAGCAAGTTGGATGCACACCCACTTAGTTTCTTTTTGAGCTTTCATACATTTATAGCTCTAGTGCATCCGTTGCATGGCAATCCCTACTCACTCACATTGATATCTATTGATGGGCATCTCCATAGCACATTGATACGCCTAGTTGATGTGAGACTATCTTCTCCTTTTTTGTCTTCTCCACAAACACCATTCTATTCCACCTATAGTGCTATGTCCATGTCTCACACTCATGTATTGCGTGAAGATTGAAAAAGTTTGAAAATACTAAAGTATGAAACAATTGCTTGGCTGAAACCGGGGTTGTGCATGATTAAATACTTTGTGTGATTAAGATAGAGCATAGCCAGACTATATGTTTTTTGTAGGGATAACTTCCTTTGGCCATGTTATTTTCAAAAGACATGATTTCTTTGTTAGTATGCTTGAAGTATTATTATTTTTATGTCAATATTAAACTTTTGTCTTGAATCTTTCAGATCTGAACATTCATGTCACAATAAAGAAAATTACATTGAGAAATATGCTAGGTAGCATTCCACATCAAAAATTCTGGTTTTCATCATTTACCTAATCGAGGACGAGCAGGAATTAAGCTTGGAGATGCTTGATACGTCTCCAACATATCTATAATTTTTGATTGTTCCATGCTATTATATTATCTATTTTGGATGTTTAACGGCCTTTAATATGCTCTTTTATATTATTTTTGGGACTAACCTATTAACCGGAGGCCCAGTGACAGTTTCTATTTTTTTTGGCCCACTTTAATGTTATACATAAAAGGAATATCAAACGGAGTCCAAACGGAATGAAACCTACGCGAGGATCTTTATTGGACCAAAACCAATCCAAAAGACTTGGACTTGAAGTCTGGGACTCTACGAGGTGGCCACGACGCAGGAGGGCGCGCCCCCCACCCTCGTGGGCCCCTCGTAGCTCAACTGACGTACTTCTTTCGCCTATATACTCTTATACCCTAGAAACATCAGGGGGAGCCACGAAACCACTTTTCCACCACCGCAACCTTCTGTACCCATGAGATCCCATCTTGGGGCCTTTTCCGGCGATCTGCTGGAGGGGGAATCGATCACGAAGGGCTTCTACATCAACACCATTGCCTCTCCGATGAAGCGTGA
Source organism: Triticum dicoccoides (assembly GCF_002162155.2). Lineage (NCBI taxonomy): Eukaryota > Viridiplantae > Streptophyta > Magnoliopsida > Poales > Poaceae > Triticum > Triticum dicoccoides. The sequence goes on from NC_041389.1 coordinate 295,646,719, forward strand.
GTAGTTTACCACAGACCTTCGGGTCCATAGTTATTAGCTAGATGGCTTCTTCTCTCTCTTTGATTCTCAATAGAAAGTTCTCCTCGATGTTCTTGGAGATCTATTCGATGTAACTCTTTTGCGGTGTGTTTGCCGAGATCCGATGAATTGTGGATTTATGAACTTGATTGTCTATGAGTATTATTTGGTTCTTCTCTGAATTATTATATGCATGCTTTGATATCTTTGCAAGTCTCTTCGAATTATCGGTTTAGTTTGGCCTACTAGATTGATCTTTCTTGCAATGGGAGAAGTGCTTAGCTTTGGGTTCAATCTTGCGGTGTCCTTTCCCAGTGACAGTAGGGGCAGCAAGGCACGTATTGTATTGTTGCCATCGAGGATAAAAAGATGGGGTTTATATCATATTGCTTGAGTTTATCCCTCTACATCATGTCATCTTGCTTGATGCGTTACTCCGTTCTTATGAACTTAATACTCTAGATGCATGCTGGATAGCGGTCGATGTGTGGAGTAATAGTAGTAGATGCAGAATTGTTTCGGTCTACTTGACACGGACGTGATGCCTATATTCATGATCAGTGCCTTAGATGTCATCATAATTATGCGCTCTTCTATCAATTGCTCAGCAGTAATTTGTTCACCCACCATAATATATGCTATCTTGAGAGAAGCCACTTGTGAAACCTATGGCCCCCGGGTCTCTTTTTATCATATTAAATCTCTTTTATTTACATCGCATCTCGTTTACTATTGTGCAATCTTTACTTTCCAAGCTATACAACAAAAATACCAAAAATATTTACTTTACTATCTTTATTAGATCTCACTTTTGCGAGTGGTCGTGAAGGGATTGACAACCCCTTTATCGTGTTGGTTGCAAGGTTCTTGATTGTTTGTGCAGGTACTAGGTGACTTGTGTGTCATCTCCTACTGGATTGATACCTTGGTTCTCAAAACTGAGGGAAATAATTATGCTACTTTGTTGCATCACCCTTTCCTCTTAAGGGGAAAACCAACGCATGTTCAAGAGGTAGAAAATATCAACACCCACAAACTCCTTTTTTTTCTACTCGTGATGTCATCTATGCGTAAACCTGGCTCTGATACCACTGTTGGAGAACGTTGCATGGGAAACAAAAAATATCCTACGCTCACTCCCGAGAGGAGAGATTGGATCTACATACCCTTGTAGATCGCTAAGCGGAAGTGTTAAGAAACACGGTTTATGTAGTCGAACGTCTTCGTGATCCAATCATGATCCGTCCCGCGAACTCCTGATCTAGCGCCGAACGGACGAGACCTCCGTGTTCAACACATGTACGGCTTGATGAGGCCTTCACCTCCTTGATCCAGCGAACAATGGTGAAGTTGTAGCTCGAGTCCTCCGGTCGCATGATGGCGTGGTGGTGGTCGTGGTGGTGGTGGAATCTCAGCAGAGCTTTGCTAAGCACTACGGAGAGGAAGAGGGATGCGAGGGAGAAGAGAAGTAGCGACGTGGCACGAATAGATCTGTATGGGTGTGGCTGACCTCTCTCCCCTCCTCTATATATAGGGAGAAGGGTGGAGGGAGGGGGCACCCCTAGATCCAATCTAGGAGTGGCGCCAAGAAAGGGGAAAAAACCTAGATGGGCTTGGGCGCCTCCCCCTAGGTGCCTTGGCCCCCAAGGCAAGTGGAGGAAACCCTAGGGAGGCGCCCTACCTCTTCAAGCAACGTGAGAAATGGGGCTTGGGATGCACAACCCCTTAATGGGCTGGTGTGCTCCCTCCCCTTTGGCCCATGAGGCCCCCAACACTTGGCCGGGCCTCCCGAACCCCCTTGCGGTCATGCTGGTTATCACCCGGTACTCCCGGATCACTTCCGGACTCCAATACCCTTCCTTGAATATATCAATCTTCACCCGCGGACCATTCCGGAGTTCCTTGTCACATCAAGGATCTCATCTGGGACTCCGAACAACCTTCCGTAACCACCATAATGACTCAACTATACTTATATCGTCACAAAACGTTAAGTGTGTGGACCCTGCGGGTTCGAGAACTATGCAGACATGACCGAGACACCTCTACGGTCAATAACCAATAGCGGGACCTGGATGCCCATATTGGTTCCTACATATTCTATGAAGATCTTTATCGGTCGAACCTCGATGTCAAGGATTGAGCTAATCCCGTATGTAGCTCCCTTTGTCTATCGGTATGTTACTTGCCCGAGATTCGATCGTCGGTATCTCCTAACCTAGTTCAATCTCGTTATCAGCAAGTCTCTTTACTCGTTCCGTAATACAAGATCCCGTGACTAACTCCTTAGTCACATTGCTTACAAGCTTCTTGTGATGGTGTATTACCGAGAGGGCCCAGAGATACCTCTCCGTCGTACGGAGTGACAAATCCCAGTCTTGATCCATGCCAACTCAACAGACACCCTCGGAGATACCTGTAGAGCACCTTTATAGTCACCCAGTTACATTTCGATGTTTGGTACACACAAGGCACTCCTCCGGTTTCAGTGAGTTGCATGATCTCATGGTCATAGGAACATACACTTGACATGCAGAAAACGATAACAATAAACTTGACATGATCATATGCTACGTTTATAGTTTGGGTCTTGTCCATCACATCATTCTCCTAATGATGTGATCCCTTTATCAAATGACAAATCATGTCTATGGTTAGGAAACCTTAACCATCTTTAATCAACGAGCTAGTCTAGTAGAGGCTCACTAGGGACACGCTGTTGTCTATATATCCACACATGTATCTGAGTTTCCGATCAATACAATCCTAGCATGGATAATAAACGATTATCATGAAGAAGTAAATATGATAATAACCAATTTATTATTGCGTCTAGGACATATTTCCAACACGCACGACCTTGTATGACTCATTGCAAGGTTCATGCGCGAAAGAACAAAGAAGAACATAAAAAACAGAGTATTCCGCTCTTTCGGGTGGCCATCGATCAATTACCTCAACATCTTCTTGGCCCCCTCCGACACGGCGATGCTGATTGTACATCTGCAGGACGCTCTGCTGCTCGCCCTGCTTGGCGCCGGCCACATCGCCGCGAGAACCGCCTTTGTGAGAGAGAGCCTCTCTTCCCTATTCCATCTTCCCCTCGAGCAAATCAACAGCCGCACGTATGGTAATCGAATTCTTGGAATAGACGAAGAGGTGGGAGGGAGGGCGGTTGTTTGATTTTTGAAACAAGCGGAGTGGAGATGGTGCGGGCAAGGCAAGGGCGCAAGCGGTTAGCACCGAAGCAGGGACGCGGCAGAGGGAGGCAACGTGTGATGGCCAGGCTTAATAGGGATGATAGACTACTCATATCAATAAGGAATTCCTTCTTTTCCGGAAACCCATTTGGACAGAACTCCAAAGTTAAGCGTGCTCAGCTTGGAGTAATTTCAGGATGGGTGACCGACCGGGAAGTTGCTCCCGGGTGCGCATGAGTGAGGACAAAGTGCGCAGAAAAGACAAGTATTGATCTGTGGGGCCAGTCTAGATCCCGCCAGGAGTAACGACCACCGGCGGGTGTGTCTGGGGTGTTACAAGTTGGTATCAGAGCCGACCCTCACAGTTACACGGATGTTTGCGGACAGGTGCGCGATCATGTTGTTCATGACGTTTGTGACCCGTCGTGGCACACGACATGGCACATGTACCGGACTGGAAGCACAGACGTATGTGCCAAGAGGGAACATTCATGTGGCCCGACGAGGACATGTGTCCGGGGTGTTACAAGTTGGTATCAGAGCCGACCCTCACAGTTACACGGATGTTTGCGGACAGGTGCGCGATCATGTTGTTCATGACGTTTGTGACCCGTCGTGGCACACGACATGGCACATGTACCGGACTGGAAGCAAAGACGTATGTGCCAAGAGGGAACGTTCATGTGGCCCGACGAGGACGTCGGTTCCTCTGAGTAGGGGTGTATGTGATGGTCTGGCTTAATAGGGATGATAGACTACTCATATCAATAAGGAATTCCTTCTTTTCCGAAAGCCCATTCAGACAAAACTCCAAAGTTAAGCGTGCTCAGCTTGGAGTAATTTTAGGATGGGTGACCGACATCTCTAGGGCCAGTCTAGATCCTGCCAGGAGTAATGACCACCGGCGGGTGTGTACGGGGCTTACACAACGCCTTGGGGACGGTTGCTAAATAGGCATTCAAACACGTTTTAGCAATGTATCTCGATCGTAGAAAGACTAATAGATGGATAGGATGTTGTTTTGGACCTCTGCACTTCGTGGTTTTATAGGGGTAGTAGAAGATAGATAGGCAGGTGCATGTACACAATGTTTTTGAATTTTTCAAGCCGTAAAAATTCTTTTTTTACCTTTCAAAAAATCAGGCTAAATGTGCCCGTGCTTAGATGGCAATATTCATCTACCAACTCCATTTCCAACTTAGCTTAGACCCAGCTACTTACATGTAAATAGGGGTATCCAACTGTGAGATCTATCTATCAAAACTATCCCCAATTCATCATTCGATTTGATATTTGTTGATTTTCCCAAATTGAGTGTGAATCTTGCCGATTCAGGCCTCACACGCACTGAGCAGCACCGAAATCAACTTTTTTTATTTGGTCGGGGGAGGATTCTCGGGATATCTGAAACTACCAGGAACTAGAAACATGTTAGCGATGGGTAAATAAGACCTAAGATGTCCGAGGGCAGAGCGATTTTTCTTGGAAAGCAACAACAAAACCTAAGAGCATCTCCACTCGCCCCCCCCCCTCCAACAGCCCCCTAGGCATCTCCACTACTGAAAAAATCGGCCCAGTCGCGCCCTCAGGAGACCAATTTTCACCGGTTAGGGCCGAAATTGGCGCCAGTGGACCCAGACCGAACCCGATGCGTTGGGGCGCCCAGAGGCACCTGGGGGAAACGAATTTGGCGCAAACTCATGTGGACCCGTCGAGTCAGCGACTAGGCGCCTTCGTCATCCTCATCGCCCCAGTTTTCTCGTGGGAATCAATGCGAAGACTGCCACCAGTCAGCCTTCCATTGATTCATCACGGGTGGCATAGTGAAGGCGCGCCGACACGCGTCCCGCCCCCTCCCGCCACACATCCACATGACTGTCACCCGCTCACCGCCCACCCGCCACTATAAAAGCCACCCTCCCTTGCCGGTAGCCGCACACTCCCTCGCCATAGCCTCTCCTTCTCGCCGTCCATGACCCACTCTCCTTCTTTGCCACTGACGCCCCCTCTCTCCCTCGTCTCAAGCTGCGAGCATGGCCGAGCGGTTCCCGATGATGGAGCAACGGCCAATGGCTTCGGCCACCGCCACCTGCACGAGGTGGACTACCTAGCGCCGCCCAACATGCGGTAGCGCCGCCCGACATGCGGGTGTCGGGCTCATGGAGGCTCAGCGCCGGTGGACTCCCGATGCCACCGTCGCCCGCCGGTGCTGAATGTTGCACCGAGATCATGTGAATCCGGACGTCTCTGCAATAGCAGGCGTGGCAACAGCCAAGGTACGCCCCCGACAGCCACACTCTGAGGAAGGTGTACTTCGAGTGCCGCCACGCCGAGAAACTCGCGTCCATGAACGTCACTGAACCCCGCGGGTGCCACAACTCCGAGGGGCGGCATCAATGGTGGGGCATCCCCGGGCACACTCTCGAAGCCGTCCTCGACCACATCGAGGCTGGCAACTCGCCGCGGATGGAGTACCCGGCGGCCCCCTCCTTCTCTCTCCGCCGCGGCAGTTCCTAGATGCCGAGGCGAATGGAGACGACGTCGTCGTCCTCGTCGGGCTCCCGTTCCTCCGGGTCTCCGTTCCTCCCCATCAAGCCGGAGTCGCGGGAGAGGCCGCTCGGGCGGAGCACCCGCGGAGGCGCCCTCATAATCAATGAGGGCGGCCGTGTCCCTTCTCCTTCCTCCCTCCGTCTCGTCAAGCCGAAGACCGAGACGACGCTCCTTCCCGTGAATAAGGAGCACGAGGCCATGGCCGGGCGTGGTCGCTCCAGGACTACGTCCGAGAGGAAATGGAGTGCCAGCGCCTTGCTCTGGAGGAGATCGCCGCGTGGCGCCGCGGCCGCGACGAGGGCGGCGTCGTCATCCTTGACGACAGCAACGAGCAGGCGCCGACGCCGACCAACCCCGCCCGCATTGGCGGCACAAGTCAGGGGTGCAGCAAAGACGGTGGTGGCGGCATGCAGGACGACGATGACGACGGTGGCGACGCCGGCGACTACACCGCCTTCTACAAGCCCCTCGGCATGTAGAAGGCTCGGGCGGCAGCGGGCGGCGTAGTTGTTTTTATGTTTTTATTATGCCTTTTCATTATGTAAAATATGAATGAAAACCGCCAAATATGAATGACACCCGCCGAATTTTAGCCGAATTGGTGTCTTTTTCGTCTAATTTTAGCCGAACTTTAGTCAAAAAACGGCTTCTTAGGGCGAACCTGGGGCGGTGATTAGGAACCCGCCCGCCCCCACGCCCAAAATAGCGCCGGCTAGCCCCCAGGAGGCGCTATTTCAGTCCCTGGGGCCGCCGAACGGCTGGAGATGCTCTAAGAGGACCGATTGAGAGAGTGGGATTGGTGTGCAGGAGTTTGTTGCCTTCGCCGACGGCGACCAAACCTAAGGGCGAGGGGAATTTTCCTTCAAAAACAACAAACAACAAAACCTAGAGCGCCTATTGGGTTGGTGTGACCTGCTTAGAAATTGGTTACTTGGCGACGACGATGGTGCCAGTGGTGGTGAGGCGTAGCGTTTTGCCCCGGTCGCTATGGATGATGGAAGCTAGAGCCTGAGTTGTCTCCGCTTGCGCAAAACTATTGTGCAAAACTATCTCTCTGGATGTGAAATTGAGGAGTAAATTACATGTTTCGTCTTCCAAGTCTCTAGCGCATAATGATTTACTCCTGCAACTCGAGAAACTCTCTAATATTGTCTCTACATATGAGAATACATTACGTTCTACGGGTACCTCCACTTCCTGGATGGTCGATCGCTCTCGAGCCGCCACGTCCCAAAGCAGGTTATTTTCCAAAAACGACAGGGGTATGATTGCAAAAATAGCCTGACCCGCGCTAGGGTACGTAGCCGCTCCAGAGCAATCGACCGTCCAAGGGGCATAAATTTACTGCAGAATATAATATATTATCGTGTATAGAGACCGTATTGAAGCATTTCTGGAGTTGCAGGACCAGATCGCTAGAGATTTGGAGGATCAAACGTGTATTTTTTTCTCGACATTGAGCCTACACTAGGGATATGCGCACCGGAAAAATATCAGGTGCTTCCGTCCTTGGGAATTGGGGGGCGGCTCCTATACCGTGGGGTCCTCCTATACAGCACTGCAGGCGCCCGATCAACGGTTCGGCCCAACGCGGTGCTCACTCACGGTTAACCGGTCAATGGTTAACTTTTGTGGGGAAATCCAAAAAAATAAAAAAAATCAAGAATTTAAAAATGTTCATGGATTTCGAAAAAATCAAAAACTACAAAAAGTTAACAAAAAATGAAGAAAAAACAACAATTTAAAAAAAATCATCAAATTTGAAGAAAGTTCATCGTATTTTAAAAAAAGTCCATCAATTTTTTTACAAAAGTTCAGCGAATTTGAAAAAAAAATCATCTATTTTCAAAATAGTTCATTGATTTTCAAAAATGTTCATTGAAAAATGAAGAAAAAACAACAATTTTAAAAAATCATCAAATTTGAAGAAAGTTCATCGAATTTTAAAAAAAGTTCATCAATTTTTTTACAAAAGTTCAGCGAATTTGAAAAAAAATCATCTATTTCAAAATAGTTCATTGATTTTCAAAAATGTTCATTGAAAAATGAAAAGGTTCATCAAATTCGATGATAAAAAAGAACCAGAAAAAGGAAAGGAAAGAAAAAAAGAAAAGAAAAAGGAAGAAGAAAACATGCGAATAAAAATGCAAACTGAGGAAGAATAGCAGAAAAGAAAGAAGTTACAAGTCACCAAGGAAATGCAAACGGAAGACGCACCGTGTACCCCTCCCACCCCAGTGCAAACATTTGGGCAGGCCTATGTGTGGGTGCCCTTTTTTTCTTTTTCTTTGTGCTTTTCTTTTCTGTTTTCTTCCTACTTTAAATAATTACGCATTTCAAAGAAGTTCCAAAATCCAGAAAAAAGTAAGAATTTTGAAAAAAAAAGGTTCAAGAAATGATCAAATGTTCGCGGATTTAAAAAATGTACGTGATTTAAAATAATGTTCGCATACTCAAAAAAGTTCATCAATCTTAAATAAAAATCAAGAAATAAAATAATGTTCATAAAAAGTTCCGTAAAAAACCATAAAAACAAAAAACTGTTCTTGAATTTCAAACATTGTTCTCAAATTTCAAAAAACTTCATTGGTTCAAAAAAATGCTCATGCATTCGAAAAAATTTCATGCATTTCAAAATAATGTTTGGGATTTTCAAAATATGTTTCCAAATTACAAGAAGTGTTAGCCGATTCTAAAAAAGGTCATGAGTTTAAAAAAAATATCAAAAAAAGGTTTATGAATTTGTACAAAATTTCGTGAATTCCAAAAAAGTTCACAATTTAAAAAAATGTTCGTGAATTTGTAAAAATGTTCATGATTTTAAAAACAATGTTCACGAATTTGAAAAAAATTATCATGATTTCAAAAAAATATTTACAAATTTGAAAGATGTTCGTGAAATAGAAATAGAAATAGAAATAGAAAAGGAAAAATGATAAAGAAAAAAAAAGAAAACGAAAAAAGAAACCATTTCTTCATCGTAGTAGTCGTGGCACGAGCTTTTGTGACTAGCATGTTCATTGGTAACGTCCATGTTTGAGTGTGGAAAATGAGAGGGGGTTTGACTGTGAGAAAGAGAGAGGTGGGCAGCCATTCTAAAGCAAAAAGATAACATTTTTTACACGGGCTGGCACGTTTAGAAAAATGGAAATGAGGCAACATGTCATCATGTGGGATAAATATTAAGCTTTATTTGTGGCTGCCTCATTAAAACTTTCATCCTTGAAATCAATTGCAACACCGATCAGGTATGATGGCATCGATCTTCAGGAAGTACTGCAGAGTTTTTGTGGTCAGATTTCTGGGTTCCCTACAAAATATCTGGAACACCCGATCGTGGTCGATAGGTTGTGTCTCGTTCATCTCTAGTTCATCATTGATCGCATCAAAGCAAGGCTCGCAACATGGAAAGGCAAGCTAATGACAATTGCTACCAAAAGAGTTATAGCGAGATGTGTTCGGAGTGCGCTCCCCATGTTCGCACTGACTGTTCTGAAGGTGCCAAAGAAATTCTTCAAAGAAGTTGACAAGAGACATAGAAAGTTCCTATGGGCAGAAGAGGAAGAGCTCAAGTGCAAAGTCAACTACCCACTGTTTGCTCTCCAATGGACAATGTCGGCCTTGGCATCCATGATTTGCAGCTCTTCAGCCATGCCACGCCATTCGCCTACGTTGGATATTGTATGCATGGCAAAACCCCGACAAGTCATGGGTGGGATCTGTGATGTCGTGCGATGAGGAAGACTACGCCCTTTTCAAAGCCGTCACATCAGTGACAATTGGTAATTGAGAGAGGGAAAGTTTCTGGAACAGTTATTAGATAGGTTCTGAAACTCTGAAAATAGCATTCCCTATACTTTACAAGCACTCACTAAGAAAGAATCGTTCTGCCAAGGCTGCACTGAACGGTGACCCTTGGATCAACGACCTCGCGCATAGGAACACCAATGATATTCTACATGAGTTCCTGGCACTGAGGCGTTGGCTTTGAGGGAGGGAAATTCTGCTGGACGACCAAAGGCCTGATTTGATTTAGTGGAAGCAACAAGCCAACGACCTCTTTTCTACTGGCTCTGCCTACAAAATTTGGTTCCAAGGATCGACAGCGACAAGTTTCAGGCGCCTCTTCTGGAGAGCCTAGGCTCCGCGCCACATCAAAAAAATTGCTTGGTTGCTGCACATGAACATGCTGTGGTGCAAAACCTCAGTAATTGTCTGGGCGAGAGTGGCAAGATGGATAGGGTGTAACTCCCTCTACCCGAATCTTTGGATTGCAAAAAAATGCTCCAGTGACATTGTTGAATCATAATTGATAAGGCGAAACATGCATTGCGAAAAGGCGTGTGAACAATGGTTATGATCATCCTTTAAGGAATTTGGCAAAATAGGAACAATTACACCTTCAGAGGAAGAATTGCGGGCACCTCAAACATCCTAGGCACGATCAAGTGAGATATATACCTTTGGAGACAAGCAAGAGCATCATTCCGTGAGCACTCCATGGGGAAGAACATCAAATAGTCAACCTCAGATTTCAGTTTTGTCAGGACGCTTGCCTTGACGAGCTCTCTGATTTCTAGTTCTTCTTATTTCATCCTTGATCCTGGGATCACACTTCCATCCTTTTATATGGGAATTAGCACAGAAATGCACTTGTGGTTAACTGAAAACTGCAGCAGAAATAAGTAATCTCAGCACCACATCATGTACTAACTCAAGGATCGTTGCTAAGCATGGAAGGAAACATATGCAACACCATATATGGAGGCAAAAAATGTTACTTAGTGGGCAAGATAGCAGCAACTCTCCCATCTTTGGGAGGGCCATCTCCATCAACATCTTCAACAGCACCATCTCCTCTCAAACCCTAGTTCATCTCTTGTGTTCAATCTTTGTACAGGAACCTTAGATTGGTGCTTGTGGGTGACTAGTAGTGTTGATTACATCTTGGAGTTGATTACTATATGGTTTATTTGGTGGAAGAATATATGTTCATATCCATTATGCTACTTAGTACCCCTCTGATCTTGAGCATGATTATTATTTGTGAGTAGTTACTTTTGTTCTTGAGGTCACGGGAGAAGTCATGTTGCAAGTAATCTTGTGAACTTGATATGTGTTTGATATTTTGATGATATGTATGTTGTGATTCCCTTAGTGGTGTCGTGTGAATGTCGACTACATGGCACTTCATCATATTTAGGCCTAAGAGAATGCATTGTGGAGTATTTATTAGATGATGGGTTGCTAGAGTGACAGAAGCTTAAACCCTAGTTTATGCGCTACTTCGTAAGGGACTGATTTGGATACAAAAGTTTAATGGTATAGTTAGATTTTATCTTAATACTTTTCACGTAGTTGCGGATGCTTGCGAGGGGGTTAATCATAAGTAGGAGGTTTGTTCAAGTAAAAAAACACCTAAGCACTGTTCCACCCACATATCAAATTATCAAAGTAGCGAACACGAATCAAGCCAACATGATGAAAGTGATATGATGAAATTCCCGTGTACCCTCAAGAACACTTTGCTTATCATAAGAGACCGTTTTGGCATGTCCTTTGCCTCAAAAGGATTGGGCTACCTTGCTGCACTTTTGTTGTCGTTATCATTACTTGCTTGTTACAAATTATCTGGCTCTCAAACAACTTGTTACCTACAATTTCAGTGCTTGCAGATATAACCACTTGTCATTTCCTTCTGCTCCTCATTGGGTTCGACACTCTTACTTATCGAAAGGACTGCGATTGATCCCCAATACTTGTGGGTCATCACCCACCAGTGTCATGGAAGAAGAATGGAGAGTTTTGCATAGAAAGGTACTAATTATGATTCGGTTGTACATCAACCACAATATTTTCCACCATGTTGCAAATCACACAAATGCTTATGAGATGTGGCAGCAGTTGGAGTCTATGTATGAGAGGAAAACACCAATGAAAAAGGCATCGGTGATAAAAAAGACTTGCAAAGCTTGAGTACGAGATGGCACAAGTGTGATTGAGCACTTGAATGTCTTCCAATGCCATGTAAATCAACTTTCAGCCATGAAGATCAACTTTGAGGATGAGGTGCAAGCATTGTTGCTGCTGAGTTCTATGCCTGATAGTTGGAACACGCTTGTTGTGTCACTTAGCAATTCAACTCCGGATGGGAGGCTGACTTTGGAGATGGTGAAGAACAGTATGCTGAATGAAGAAGCCAGAAAGAAGGAAAAAGGTGATGCCTCTTCTTCTGATGCGTATGTGGCTGAAACCCATGGGAAGAATGAGAACCGTGGACACAACAATACAAGATTTCAGCAAGGCATAAATAAATCTAGGGGGAGATCAAAGTCAAAAATGAGAAAAGATATTACTTGCTTTCATTGTGGCAATCTGGGACACATAAAGAGCGAGTGTCGGAAGTACAAAAGAGAGCTTGTAGAGGGGAAACTCACAAAGAAAACCGAGCAAATGGCTGAGAGCAGCCCAACCATGACTGCAATAGATGAGGACTATCTAGTTATTGAAGATGAAGATTGCTATAGTGTTGTACAAATGCAGATTATGCAGGTGACAAGGATCGTAGGAAGTCCACATCTGGATACCCGATGACTTATGCAGGGGGGGGGGCAGTGTCATGGAAATCAAGATTACATAAATGTGTTTCTACATCAACTACAGAAGCTGAGTACATTGCAGCAGTTTATGCTGGCAAGGGTTTTGTGGATGAAGCCCTTCTTTTTTTTTGCGAGGGTAAAGGGAGTTTATTAAAGAGTTATAGAGTTATAGTCGAGAGGCCACAAGTCCTCAATACAAGGTGGAACCGAGCCCAGCCAGACAGCCGTGGCACGCTCGGTGTGGCTATACTTAGCCAACCGATCGGCAACTCTATTTTGAAGTCTAGTAATCTTTTGAGGAAAAAACTCCCTAGTACCTAGAAGTGCTTTGATGTCCATGATGATCTGTCCATACACCGAGCGAAGAAGTGCATCATTTGTCAAGCTAGACAAAGCTTCAGACGAGTCCGTTTGAACCACCACCGGTAAGTCAGAATGTTGTAGTGCTAGGGACAAACCTTGCATGATCGCATGTAGTTCTGATTCCAGCGGGTCATTGCAATAGAAGATGAAGCGGTAGGCTGCCATTAGGACATCTCCTTTGTCATTTCTATTTCTAAGCACCATACCGACAGCAGCAGAGCCATCCTCCTTCAGGAACGAGCCATCAACTGACAGAGCCACCCTGCCTGGCTGAGGCGCCAGCCAGGGAGTCGATATGACCCTGCCCCCTTCATCTGGTAACGGCATCTCCCCGGTTGACATTTTTCCTTTAATAATCTCCTCCGTAGTGTAGCATGCAGGAAGCTTTATGGACTTGTAGTAACTGTCAAGGAATTCGACGGTGGCTGGGACAGGAGGGACCTCCTTTCCATGGATCAAGTCGTTGCGTAGCTGCCAAATCCGCCAAATAAACATAAGCAGCATGTCTTGGACATCGGTCGTACACTTCGCCAGCAATGAAGTTAACCATTCTTTCCCATCATGGATCAGGAGATCATCCTCCGGGAGTGGCCAGTGATGGCGCATGTTAATCCAGAGCATTCGTGCATGTGAGCAAGTTACCAAGGCATGAAATGAGTCCTCCTCCTCCACCCCACATATCTGACAGGTTGAGCGTGTCGTCAGATGTCTATATGCCTTGCAACTCTGCGTTGCCAAAGTCCCCGTCACACATCTCCATGTATTGATCTTCATTTTCTGAGGAACCCCAGACTTCCAGATGTAGTTCCATCCCGACCGGTTCCCATCTGGGGCATTACTCGAAGCACCATTTGCCGTAATAACATTATGATCATATGTAGCCAGCTTGTATGCACTTCTCACCGTGAACCCCCCACTCTTTTCCGGAAACCAGGCCAAAAAGTCCTCACGTTGGCGAGGCGAAGTTATGATTTTTAGGATGTGATCAACATCCATTTGCCAAAAAAACTCCCTCAGCCGAGTCTGATTCCATGCACCATTATCATCCAAAAAGTCAGAGACTCTGTTGAAGCGACAGTTTCCCTTTGGAGTTATTGGACGGAAGGAGAAAGGCCGGGGCAGCCAAGGGTCGCGCCAGGTTCGAATCTTCATGCCATTACCAACCCGCCAGATGACGCCTTTCTTGACCAACGCAAGGCCATGTAGAATTCCCTTCCACACCTCAGATCCGGAGCCCGGGAACACTGTATCTAAAAGCTGACCAGACGGATAGTATTTTGCCTTCAACAATTGCACACATAGGCTATCCGGCCTATCTAGGAGCCTCCAGGCCTGCTTAGCAAGTAGCGCCTGGTTAAACGCCCTCATATCCCTGAACCCCATGCCACCCATGGGTTTAGGCAAACGCAACTTGTCCCAACTCATCCATGCCATCTTCTTCTTTCCGTTCTCTACCCCCCCCCCCCACCAATACTGACGTATCATTCTTGTAAGATCATCACAAACAGAAGCCGGGAGTTTGAAGACACTCATTGCATATGCTGGTATGGCATGTGCCACTGATTTAATAAGAATCTCCTTGTTCCCCGACGACATGTACTGCTCACTCCAATCCACAAGAACTTTCCTCAAACGCTCTTGGAGAGTCTCAAATTTCCCTTTATGCATCCTCCCCTCCGGAACCGGCAAGCCCAAGTACTTGGGCTCGAACGCTTCTAGGGTGATATCCAGTGTGTGTTTAACCTCTTGAATCACGTCCTGTCGACACTGGCTTGAGAAAAGAATGGAACACTTCGACGGGTTTATGAGTTGTCCAGTCACCGTCGCAAATGTGTTCAACACCCCTTTCACTAACAATGCCTGCTGATTAGTAGCATGGAAAAATAGGAGTGAATCATCCGCAAATAAGAGGTGTGTAATCACCGGAGCACCTCTACTTATCTTGACTCCACTAAGACCATCCTCCCTTGCAGCCTTTTCCACCAACACAGAGAGAGCATCAGCCACAAATAAGAAGAGGAAGGGAGACAATGGATCACCTTGACGGAGGCCCCTCGACGGAGAGAAGGACTCCAGCAGCTTCCCATTAAATTTTACCGAGTATTTCACCAATGAAACACAAGCCATAACCCGAGGAATCCAGTCAGGCGAGAAGCCCCACTTGGCCAAGGCCTTTTCCAAGAACACCCAATCCACCCTATCATAGGCCTTGGAGAGATCAAGTTTGTAAGCACAAAGATCATCTGCATTGTTCCTTACTGACTGGATATGGTGAATACGTTCAAACGCAATAATAGAGTTATCAGAGATCAGCCTCCCCAAGATGAAGGCGCTCAGATTTTCAGAGATGAGATCATTGAGAATAGGCCGCAATCTATTGACCATGCATTTTGAGATGATCTTGTATATAACATTGCACAAGCTTATTGGCCTAAAATCTTTCAGGTCCTTGGGGTGAGGAACCTTAGGAATTAGCACTATAGCCATATTGTTAACAGCATCCGGCATAACCCCAGACGCAAAGAACTCACGAACCGCAGCAACAATTTCAGTTTTGAGTAGAGCCCAATTCTGTTGGAAAAACCTAGCAGGTAGTCCATCACATCCCGGAGCTTTGAGGGGCCCAATCTGAAATAAAGCATTAGAAATCTCCTCTTCTGAATAAGGCCTGCATAGCATAATGTTCATCTCCTCTGTAACTTTTGGAGCAATGCAATCCAACACCTCGTCCGGGGATAGGGTTGGATCTTTTGTGAAAATCTCCTTGAAATAGGAGTGAGCCATCCTCTCCATATCCGATGGAACACTGCACCACGTTCCATCCTGCATCCGTAGGCGTTGTATAAGGTTCCTACGGGCCCGCCAAACCGCTCTCCGATGCAAATATTTGGTGTTGCGCTCACCTTCCTTCAGCCAGGTGATCCGCGAGCGTTGGAGCCATAGCATCTCCTCCCTGTATAGGAGCTCATCGAGCTGGTTCATTTTATCCCGGACTACAGTACGGTCTGCTCCAGCCATCTGTAGGTCTGTCAGTTGTGTGCGGAGCCTCTCAATATCCTTCAACACATTGCCAAACTGCTTCTTACTCCATTCTTTCATATCCTTCAAAACCTCCCGGAGGGACTTGGCCACCGACCCCATTCCGCCTATAGTTTTGTGTTTGTTCCATGCATCAGCAATCACTTGAGGCAGGCTAGTATCACGTTCCCACATGATTGCATAACGCAAGGAGGAGGGTCGACGCTGCTGGTCCTGCAAACCCTCCAAGTGTATCAACAGGGGGCAATGATTCGAACATGAGGTGGCCAAATGAACCACCTTTGCCAACGGAAACATATCCCGCCAAGCTTCATCAGCACAAGCACGATCCAACCGCACCTGAACATTACGGTCTGAATCCTGGCCATTGTTATACGTGAACGGAAGCCCCGAGAAACCTAGGTCTTCGAGCTCACATACCTCCAAACAATCTCTGAAGGCCACCATCTGAGCTTCCGAGCGTTCTGTCCTTGACAAATGCTCGTGTTGCCACAAAGCTTCATTGAAGTTGCCACACACCATCCACGGCTCGCGCGAGAGAGCTCGAAGCCAACAGAGGTGCTCCCACATACGATAACGATTTTCCACCCTAGGCTCTCCATGGACAAAAGTGCACCGCCAAGCTGTGCCCGATCCACCATCGACCATACTAACATCAATATAACGATTACAGGAATCATTCACCGTGACCGAGAGGGACTCATCCCACAAAAGTGCTAAGCCCCCACTCCTTACTTCACTGCTCACACCATGAAAACCTTTCATACCAAGTCTCCATCGTAACTTCTCTATTTTCACAGTAGCTTGCCTAGTCTCGCACAGGAAGACAAGCTTGGGGTTATT
>NC_041389.1:295663656-295721017 GCF_002162155.2 Triticum dicoccoides
GTTCCAAACTAGGGCATTCATTGCGCCCGGCGGTCTTCCTCGAGGGAAGCCGCCGATATCTGAGTGGTTGCAAGATCCTTGGTTAGCTTAACACGTTTACTGCTAGAAGAGCTTCTCGTTGGCGAGGCATTCTCTCCTAAATCTTGACCACTGCCATCCGTAATGGCCAGCACCTCATTCTTGCTTTTTGGTTTGTTCAGAGTATCATCTCCAACACTATCCATATTCAACCGCTTCCTCGCATCCCTATCAATGTCCATGACTGTACCCGGGTTCTTCACCGGGCTTGTTGTTGTGTCAAGCGTCTCGGGATCCATAGCCTTGAGGCCAGGGTCCAAAGAGGGCACTAGGGCTGCCATTCTTCCTCATCGGGCGAGATTTATCTACCCTGCTGGGGGTTTGCTCAGGCCTCGGCCGGCTGGGGCCGTTAGCGTATAGCCAGTCGCCAAACTTGAGGCTTTGCTTATCATGAACCCCGGATCCACACTCCTTGTGCTCATGTCCAATCCGACCACAGAAACTGCAAAAACGGGCCAACTTCTCATATCGCACCAAGTAAACCTGTCTCTCCTGCGCACGGACAACGCTAACAAACTTTGTCAGAGGCTGCTTGATGTCATGGTTTACCCTAACCCTAATATAGTCCCCACGGGTGATGCCGTTCAACCGCATCTCCAGGATTTCTCCAGCCCCTTTAAGGAGTCGCTCCACAATACCTTGTTTGCAGTAGGGATCAGGTAGTTTGTGGAGTTGTAGCCAGATGGGCATATGATCAAAAATCACATCATCCGCCTTGGTAAAACCATCGTACGAACACATCAAAACTGTCATGTTACGGAAGAGCCAAGGGCCCTGCAGCATCATCCGCTCCCAGTCGCCCAGGCAAGAAGCTTGGACAACAAATTTGTTGGGTCCGACCGGGTGAAATCTCACCCGTTGCGCCGGATTCCAGGCCGCCCTCATATCCTTGTAGAAGGCTACCTGCGAGAAATTCTTATCGGTGTGAACCCTAGCTAGGGCTAGCCACCTAACGCTCTCCTTGATTTCTGGATCCTCCTCATCAATCTCAACATCATTGAACTCCTCATCATTCGGATCTAGCTGATCGAAGAAGTCTTCCAGGATGGGGGTTGCGGCCGCCGAGGCGCCTCCACTGGTGGCAGAGTTGGCATCCGAGGGGGAGGTCATCCTGGCGTGGTTGGGTTACCGCACGATCGACGGAGACGACGATCAGACCTTGCGAAGGGTGGAAGTACTCAGGGGTGGCCGATCGCCCGAGAGGATAAAAACCCTAGGCGCGAGGCGTAGGGGAATATAGTGGATGAAGCCCTTCTTGCAAGAGCTCGGCATGAAGTAAGAGAAGTATATTCTGTTTTGTGATAGTCAAAGTGCTATTCACTTGACAAGAATTCAAGCTATCACTGTCAAACTAAGAACATTGATGTGAAGTATCATTGGATTCGAGATGTTGTGAGTTCCAAGTTGCTGAAACTTGAGAAGATCCATACCGACGAGAATGGTTCGAATACAATAACCAAGATATTGCCAAATGAGAAGCTACAAGCATGTTGCAAGGTAGCGGGCATATCCAGTGCCCCCCTCATGAGTCGGAGGGGAGATTTGTTGGGATATCCTCCTCATGTGGGTTGTGAGGAGATGACCATTTGAGGCCTTTTTACGCAGCCCAAAGAAGTGCAGAAGCCCACTACCTATTAGGATTCCGACCTAGGGTCATATTGGACAGTGGATGGGGATGCTTTACCCTCCATCCAGCAGCCATTGCACATGAGTGGATGGTTATGCTTTACCCTCCATCCAGCAGCCACCACCAAGTGTGACAAAAATCAGTTCATCCTCTCAGGGAGAAGAAGATAGAAAAACCAAGAGAGCAAGGGAAGAAGAGGAAGATTGAAGGAAGAAGCCAAGGGAGCTCCTCCCCAAGGTTGTGATTCAAGCTTCGGTTCCACCATCTTTTGTGAGATTGTTCCAATCCCTAACTCTTGAGCCCCAAATCTTGTTGAGTACATCCAAGATTCAGAAAATCTTGATGTATGAGATCGTCTAGTGTTGTCTAGAGAAGAACTTGTTGTATCCCACATTTGATAATAGTGGAAGAGGATTTGGGCGGCTTCGGCTCGTGGTTTTTCCCCTCAAGCTGGGGGGTTTTCCATGTAAAAATATGGTGTCTCTTTGTTGATGCTTGTTGTTGTCCAAAAATATGGTGTCTTTTTTATGGGAATTAGCACACGATGCACTTGTGGTTAACTGAAAACTGCAGCGGAAATTAGTAATTTCAGCACTACATCATGTACTAACTCAAGGATCGTTGCTTAGCATGGAAGGAAACATATGCAACAACATATATGGAGGCAAAAGATGTTACTCAATAGGCAAGACACTCCTTAGCCTTGTGTCTTGTGGTAGGAGTAAGTTTCTGGACAGCAGCAAGCATCAACAAAGAGACACTAGATTTTTAGGTGGAACCCCCCCCCCCCCAACTTCAAGGGAAAAACTACAGGCCGAAGCCACCCAAATCCTCTTCCACTATTATCAAATGTGGGGTACAACAAGTTCTTCACTAGACAACCCTAAAGGATCTCATACATCAAGATTTCTGAATCTTGGATGAACTTCACAAGATTTGGGGCTCAAGAGCTAGGGATTGGAACAATCTCACAAAAGATGGTGGAACCGAAGCTTGAAGGAGACAAGGTGGTGGATCTGGATCATCACAACCTTGGGGAGGAGCTCCCTTGGCTTCTTACTTCAATCTTCCTCTTCTTCCCTTGCTCTCTTAGTTTTTCTCTCTTCTTCTCCCTTGGAGGATGAACTGATTTTCATCACACTTGGTGGTGGCTACTGGATGGAGGGTAAAGCATCCCCATCCACTCATGTGCAAAGTCCAAAATGACCCTAGGTCATGACCCTAATGGGTAGTGGGCTTCTGCACTTCTTTGGGCTGCCTGAAAAGGCCTCAAATGGTCATCTCCTCACAGCCCACATGAGGAGGATATCCCAACACTTTTGTACTTCCCACTTGCTATCTACTAAATCATGAAATACAAGCCAACCATCTAGCTGGATCTTTCAAAAAAAGTAACTATTCAAGGTCTCTTTTAGGGCAGGGTTATCAAAATGCATCAATAGACAAAACATGAATCAGATGTTATGATATAAGTATGTCATTTTATCTAGAAGTCCAGAAATTATTTTCTTTACGGTAAGGGAAGAGGTGAGTTTTCTTTGAGACCTGTTGCATATGTCGCAGGTGCCATACAAACAAAGGTAGATTTATACTCTCTCAGTTCCTAAATACTATTAGTTTTTTTAGATATTCCACTACAAACTTCATACGGATGTATATAAACATATTTTAGAGTGTAGATTCACCCATTTTGCTCCGTATGTAGTCCATAGTGGAATCTCTAAAAAGACTTATACTTAGGAATAGAATGAGTAAAATAGAAGTTTTCATTTGGAACTGAATGCAAAATAAGTAGTAACTCACAGGTAAATTATGTAAGGGTTCCAATCCTACCAATCAAACATGGCTCTAAACAAAATAAAGATTGGAATCCTAAAGAAATTATCGGAAATGCATTTGAACCAAAGAAAGCCCATATCGTTGAAACTTTCCACTCAGTTCGGCCTCTTTGACTTACAAGTTTTTTAGAATTGGAAACCTTTAAAATAATATGTCTTTCCTGACTATAATTCACTTGATATAGGAAATTTTTATCAACTTTGTTACAGAAAGACTAGTTACTGTAAACTCTTGGAAAGAATCATCGGCTTTTCCATATCGTATGATCAAACTGGTGAATATACTGTGTACATGTATATTGTGTCTTGGGCCCACCTCCTAGTTCATTTGTATAGTTGAGGTTATGGTCCCCCTCTGTATATCATATATATGTGTTTGGTGCACTGATCAATGCAATTGTGTTGCACAACCTATTCTAATCTTCTACATGGTATCTACCGCAGAAAGTTCCTAAACCTAGCCGCCAACGCCGCATCCTCTCGCCGCCGCCACCTGCTGCCACCGCCGTCGCTAGGCTTTCCGATCGCCGCCGCCGCTAATAGTTGCCGCCGCTCTCCCATCACCCGTTGCGCCACCCGCCGAAGCCGTGGATTCTTCCTCAAGCCGCCGCCACCGCCGGTCGCCGTCGCGACCCCATACTTCCGCACCCCTCCATCCCATGCCGCACCACTCCTCCCTTCCCATCCCACGCCACACCTACCCGCCTACCCCACCAGCGCCTCCTCCCCACCCGACCCGTGTAGAACCCTAGCCCTAGCCACTTCACCCGCATCGCGCCTTCCCCCTTCCTCCTTGCTACGCCATGAGTTCCTCCTCCTCCACCGTCTCCAACCCTTTCGCCGGTCTCGATGTAACCCTCGTACGTGATTTCAACATCCACGAGCGCGTTCCGGTGGTGCTTAATCAATCCACCGCGTCCTACTCTGCTTGGAAGCGGTACTTCTCCTTGGTGTTTCGTGAGTAACCTGCTCCACAGTCATGTTGATGGCACCGTGCACTTGAACCTCATGATTCGCGACTAGGAGTGGATGATCCTCAACGCCACCATCATCCGCTGGTTCTACCTCACCATCTCCAACGACCTCTTCCACAGGGTGGTGGATGATGATGATGACGCCTATGCCGTCTGGACCAAGCTCAACGGCCCCTTCACCGACAACAAACTGCAGCGCAAGGTCCTCCTCCATGGCGAATTTTATGGGAGTCAGCAGCTTGACTCATCCATCGATGATTTTTGCATGCGCCTCAAAAAGCTTGCCGATGAGCTCCGCGATCTCGCCGAGACGGTCGTCGACGAGCTCCTCATCAGCACCCTCACTGCCGGCCTCAATGAAGACTTTGAGAACGCCGCCTCCAACCTCACCCTCACCCTGGAGCCTACATTTGCCAAAGTTCTAGCGTACCTCAAGCTGGAGGAGCGAGGGATGAAGATGGCCCGAACTCAGGCGACCCACACTGCTCTCATCGCCAGCACCCACGGGGGCTCGGTGCCGCCGCCGCCGCGTCCCGTGCCGGCTCTCTCGCCCGCGCCGGCCTTCTCGCAGACCCCGACCGCCCCCTTCCCGCCACCCCTGTTAGCTGCTAACGGGGGCCATCGCGGGGGCCGTAAGCAGCAGCATCACGCCGGCTCTCAGGGAGGAGCGGCCCACCCCCAACAGCAGTAGTGCCAGTCGGCCCCATGGTATGCAGGCCAGAACCCTTGTACTGGCGTTCTGCACGCCTACTCCATGCTGGTTCCCTGCGCCCCTGCCCCGAGTATCCTCGGCGTGCGACCTCCGTCTCATCAGACGTTCTACGCCGCACCGCAGCCCTATGCGGCGCCCTATGGGCCCCTCTCCTACGGCCAGCCGCCGCAGCCAGGTGGGCTACCACTTCTGCCCCTGACGGCCCCGCCCCAGCAGTCCGCGCTCCCACCAGAGCCGTGGGACCCGGCTCTCTTGGCGGCCCTGCACTCCGCTCCCTCACCGTCCACCTACACTGACGGCGGCGACTAGTATATGGATGCTACCTTTTGAGCACTGCGTTGGTTTTCCCTTGAAGAGGAAAGGGTGATGTAGCAAAGTAGCGTAAGTATTTCCCTCAGTTTTTGAGAACCAAGGTATCAATCCAGTAGGAGGCTCTTCACGAGTCCCTCGTACCTACACAAACAAACAAGAACCTCGCAACCAACGCGATAAAGGGGTTGTCAATCCCTTCACGGCCACTTGCGAAAGTGAGATCTAATAGAGATAATAAGATAAGATAAATATTTTTTGGTATTTTTATGATATGGATTGGAAAGTAGAGATTGCAAAATAAAGTAGATCGAAAACTTATATGATAAAATATAGACCCGGGGGCCATAGGTTTTGTAACATCCCAAAATTCTAAATTTTGGAACGTTATATTTAATAGATAGTTATGATTGATTGTTTGATTGATTGACTGGAAGTGAGTGAAATTGAAACTTTTGAAAGTTAAATGAGAGGGAATAATATGACTTTCCCAAAACTTTCACTTTGCTTCCTGATCTCCATGAATTCAAATTTTTTCAAATACAAAACCCTAGAGAGAAGATGACATGACTTCTTCCATTTAAAAATGAAAAGGGTTTTGAAAAGATTTGAATTCCATTGGGAACTATTTCAAATTCAGAAACTTTAAGCAACTCAATGATTTTCATGAGAGAAGATAAAATGATTTCTTCAAAACATATGAAATATGAGTTGGGAGTTTAAAAGAAATCCAATTTAAAGTCCCTTTGAAAATTATTTTCAATTTGGACTTATTTGGGTTTTATTCAAATTATTTTTCTCCAAAAATAAAATATATGGAAATTAGGGTAAAATGATTCCCTAGAATAGAAAATTGGAGAGAACGAAATTTGAAATCATTTTGGTATTTTTAAAATGATTTTTAGTGGTTTTTAGTAGGCCTGTAGCACTCTTTGTTTTATTTGAATTTGTGTGGATTTTATTTGATGCTAGAAAAATATTCAAGTCGTAGAAGATAATTTTCTGTAAATTTTGATATATTATATGCCTATATAATGTTTGTAGTTATTGTGTTTTCATTATTTTAGTTCTCTGAAAAATTGTTTTAAAAAAAGAATTTCTCTTCCGACCGTACCAGGCCGGCCCAGCTAACCAGCCAGGCCACAGCCCAGCCGGCCCAAACGCCCGTCTCCTCTGCGCGTCCGACTCCAGGCGGGAGTCCGCTGCCGCTACGGCTCGCCGGTGTCGTCTCCCTGCCGGACTTCTCCTCCCTTGCCCCCTCCTCCTCGCACTCGTGGCCGGCCACCCCCTATATAAAATCGGAGCCCCGCCGCCTCCTCTCTCTCCCTCCCTCTCCCACATCTCGCCGCACCGCCTCGCATCTTGTCGCGCCACGCCGCCTCAACCACCGCCGCCGCATGCGTCAGCCGGAGCCGCCACCACCGCCACCTCCGACTCCGCCGCCCCGTGTCGCGCTCGCCGCTATCTCTGCCCATCGCCGCCGACCCCGGAGCCGCCACCGCCCCGCCAACCGTCGCCGCCACTGTCGGTTTTCTCCGACCGACCGCCGACCGGTAATAAACCGAACCCGGTCTAATTCGGTTTTCTACTTAAGATTCGGTTTTATTTTAAATACCCGGTTTAGTTTTTTTTCTGTTAGTTCTAATTACTGAACATCCGCTGTTCTGTTTCAGAAAACGAGCGTTCATTATTTAGTTTTTTTTCTGTTTATTTTTCTGCCAGGGACCTAGTTGTAGTTGCTTTATTTTATAGTTTAGCCCCTGATCTTCAAACGGTCCCAACTTTTACACCGTTTATCCAAATCCAACGAAACCAACGCCCACTTCTTCGTTATGACCCCCTCTATCCAGATAATCAACTTAAACATTTTTTTGAAAGTTTAAAATTTGAATTCACGTAGATTTGTATTCAAACTTCTTTGTTCATAACTCGAGTTTAATAACTCCGATTTAGTTGATTCTTTTTGCATATCGAAGCTCTTGACCTAAACTTTATGATAAGGCCAAATTCACTTAATTTTGGTACTGTTAGAAATTGTTTTATGTTGCAAGAGTTATTCGCTTGGTTTTGATGTTTTCCGAATTGTCTTTTTCGTTCTTTCTGATCTTTTGAGTGATTGCTTATGTGTGGTTACTATTGCTTGCTTAAGATAGATTGAACGGAGTGAGACGAATAGAACTATCAGGAGTTGAGTGCGAATCATCTTCATCAACAGTACAGGCAAGTTCACACTTTGATCATACCCCTTCAGTACCTAGTTTTTATGCATTAGTTCACCCCTCAAACATTGCATGAGTAGGATTGATAACATGTGGGTATTGGGAAGTAGTTGATGAGGTAGGAACCTATTGTCCTGCATTCAAACCTTGGGAGTTACTTCTACATTATGCTTACTGCTATGCTATGCTCGTAGACATGGTTTGGTTTTGAGAGAATTCATGACAGATGTGAGAGTTTTAATTAATGGTTAACTTAAGGTGGCTACTTTAATACACATATGGGTGGAATGGTAGGGGCACCCTGGAGTACCCAGTGGTTGCCCGGGCACCTGGAGAACCCAGTGCTTGCCCAAGGGAATCTCGGAGGACCCGTGTGATTACCCTGTGGAATACCACCCAGGCTCAAAGGGATCATAAGATTATTCATGCTAGAAACTTCCGTGTGTATCCACAATCCATTATGGGCTCTAGCATAGTTGAGTATGTTGCGTGAGCTCTTGAAGACGTAGACTAGCTGATGTAGGGGGTGTAGGTGGTACTGTCTACCCAAAGTAAAGAGTTAATGCTTCTGAAAGGCTGTGTCTCGGTCATCCGTTTCTCAAACATCATGTAGTGCGAGAAATCCAACGGAGGAGATTGAGTCTTGTGGGGAAAAGTGCGCAAACCTCTGCAGAGTGTACAAACTGATCATGATTAGCCGTGTCCCCGGTTATGGACATCTTGAGTATCTAGTTCTTGGATCATCTTGTTGATCTCATCACATTATCTAATGAATTTGATTGGTTTAATGATTATTATTTTGGGATTGAGTTGGAGGAACCTTCTCAATATTTATCAACCAACTGTGTAGTTAAATAAAAAATATTCCTTTGTAGTAGGGAAAAATTGGCTTTTCGCAAAAACATGTTAACCATAGAGCCCCACTAGCCAAATATGCATGTAGTGATAGCTATCGTTCATCATTACCTATGGTGTGAATTTGCCAGTACATTCAATGTACTCACCCTTTGTGGCTGCAACGTCTCATGTTGCAGGAATCTTACGACGAGTAAGTGATACGTTAGGGTTACGATTTCTATACTCAACTTTGCCGTTGGTGTTGATGGGAATCCACAACCTTGTTGTTACTTCCGCTATATGGATTGAGGTAATAGTATTTAAGTTACTTTATACATGTGATTTACCTCTGTTATAAATCCTTGAGTACTATGTGTCTCAGCATACCGGTCCAGGGATGACACTTAAGCACAGAGACTTGACCGTCTGAGGTCGGGTCGCTACAAGTTTCACTAGTGGCTTCTCTCAAGATAGCATAAATATTACGATGGGTGAACAAATCTATAATACCTAAATAGTTGATCCCCACTATCTTATTTCTCTTGACATGCAACCTATCCACCTCAGCTATCCTGCCATGTCATCAGCTCTCTACAAAGTGGCTATTCGGTTATTGTCCTATGGTTTGTTTTTCTGCCCGTTCAATTTTCTATTGCTAGCAAACTAGCAGCCCATTAGTCTAGCGTACATGGCAGCCCATTCGTTTCCGGTCGTTTAGTTTCTCCCACTAGCGAACTGGAAATTAAAGCAGCCCACATCATAGATACTCACCAAATCCATGAGAAACGACTACAGGAAGGGGAGAAGACGACACATTTTTCCTTGATCGCCTAGATCAGTTCCCCTTGCATATTTTTTTGCCCTCCCTATAAATTAGTTTGATCTCGACATGATCGTAATACTGCTTCTCCTTGCGATGCATATGAACCATTCTAAAAGACCAGACGCATCGTATCCTCCATGGCTCCACCTCCCAGGCTCCCACCGCATTTTCTCTAATGAACAAAGCAACTCTTCATCTGCTCATCTCATCTTCGGACGCCGCTGCAAGAATCCAACTCTGCAATGTGCTACCATGTCACCACTCAAAGATGTGGCTCGATCTCTGCAGAATCAGGCCTCAACCTATTTAGGTGGGGTATTCCGACGCGATCTCGACGAGGCATGGACGGTGTCTCCGTCCGATGCGTGTTGTGTTTATCGCCTTCAAGATCCGTCTTCAAGGGGCGGACTACAACTGTGGCACACAGAGCATCGAGCGATGGTGTCTCTCCGCAACCAGGGTTGGCTGCAGGTGTTCTTCTACGTCTGCGGCTTCGTCGTCCTTTGCATATTGTACTATTGCAGGAGTACTACCTTATATTAATACAAGTCCAGTAATAATGTGGTGTACCTTTCAGAAAAAGAGAAGAGAAAGGTGTCGCCAGGGACCTGCAGCGCCTCACCAGTGTCCCATATCGGCTTCGCCTGGTCGGGCTCCTCTCACCGTCCGCATCGGCTTCGCCTGGCCGGGCACCTCTCACCGTCCGCATCGGCTTCGCCTGGCCAGGCTCCTCTCACCGTCGTAAAGGCCGCCCTCGACACTCCACTCCGCTCCATCACAAGGCAACATGAACCTTGCTGCTTCCCGTCATGAAGCCCCTTCAGTCTTCCATTTGCTCTGGCGTGGAGCTTGGCGAGCAGGTAGGTGTGCCTTGCATTGGGCGAGGAAGAACAGGGCTCTTTGCATATGGGATCTTCCTAATTAACTCGATCTTGCATATAGTAGGTACAAAATCAGCTACAAAGTAATTAATCTAACCAGGTACAAAAACATATTTTAGTCACTGCTCCCAACAGCCAGAGCGTAAGTCACAGGACTAAGGTTCAGTTAACCTGTTAATAAGGTTAATACATAACCTGTACCTCTTATCTCTTTCTCCTCCTCTGTTTCTATCTTAACACGGCTTGGTAATGGCCAGCTGTACTTTCCGCGCAGTGTTACAATCACCTTCGTGTAATTGACCTCGGTCACTCAGGTTTCATGCACACATGTTTTGAAATGCATAAGGCAGAAACTGCTCTGCCTTTTCTTTCAAAAAAAGTTATTAAATAGTACACCTGACTAAATGTCCATATATTTGCAGCCAAAAAATTGTGATTTTGGATCCATCTCCACTTACATCGTCATTTCTTGCAGGCACCTTCTATTTTCTTTCAGCTGCAATATTAATTGGATCTCTCCTCAAAATATTCATTGGTTCTGTCAATTGTGAAGTTGCATCTTCTTTACTTATATTCTACATGCACAATGTTACTGATCTTTGTCCAATCTCAGTGTACCATCTATCAGAATTTTGTACAGCTTGCATATAATGCCCAGACTCATTAGCCCATTCTAATATTTTGTTGAGATTTCATATTATCATTAGCAAGATGAAACCTTAGTACGGTATCATCCTTCATGTCATGTATCCGCTACTACTACCTGCATTAGCTTCACCTCAGAACATACCCTTCTCATTTGGAAAGAGAAATATGCTCGTAGGTGTTCACACTAATTATTATACAAGCTACCAGAGATGTTAACGAAGACAAGAACAAACTAATGTTTCCAGTTTATTAGTAGATACAACCATGTGTTGCAACACACCCTATTTCTACACTTGCTTTTATATATGAACAACTTGGTTATATTCTGTAGAACTTATGTAATAACATGCAGAAGATATATTTACAACAGGACTCACATATAATACATAATAAGTAATGGGAATTTGTACATAACCTTGCATCGCATCTCCATTTGAGAATCTGGCTCTTACAATGTTTATATACAATATTATTAATGTAAATGATATGAGATTACTTATGCTATAACACTATATTTGCTATCTTTATAATTATACAACAAGTATTATGTCCATTCCAAAAAAACATCTTAAGATCATATATCCATCTTATTAAAACAAGTTATTCTATGCATTACCACGTGCGTAGGACTAAGAATTCCCGCAGCAACGCGCGGGGGAATTATCTAGTTACTATCGAGCAATTGACAGAAAAGTGCATAATTATTACATTATCTAGGCATGATCATGTATATAGGCATCACGTCTGTGACAAGTAGACTGAAACGATTCTGCATCTACTACTATTACTCCACACATCGATCGCTATCCAGCATGCATCTAGAGTATTAAGTTCATAAGAACAGAGTAACGCATTAGGCAAGATGACATGATGTAGAGAGATAAACTCAAGCAATATGATATAAACCCCATCTTTTTGTCCTCGATGGCAGCAATACAATACGTGCCTTGATGCCCCTGCTATCACTGGGAAAGGACACCCAAGATTGAACCCAAAACTAAGCACTTCTCCCATTGCAAGAAAGATCAATCTAGTAGGCCAAACCAAACTGATAATTCGAAGAGACTTGCAAAGATAACAAATCATACATAAAAGATTTCAGAGAAGATTCAAATATTTCTCATAGATAAACTTGGTCATAAACCCACAATTCATCGGATCTCGGCAAACACACCGCAAAAGGATTTACATCGAATAGATCTCCAAGAAGATCAAGCAGAACTTTGTATTGAGATTCAAAGAGAGAGAAAAAGCCATCTAGCTAATAACTATGGACCTGAAGGTCTGTGGTAAACCACTCACAACTCATTGGAGAGGCCTTGGCGATGATGTAGAAGCCCTCTATGATCGATTCCCCCTCCAGCGGAGCGCCGGAAAAGGCTCCAAGATGGGATCTCACGGGTACAGAAGGTTGCCGCGGTGGAAATAGGTTTTCATGGTGCTCCTGGATGTCTTCAGGGTATGGAGGTATATATAGCCGAAGGAGGTCGGTCAGGGGAGCCACGAGGGGCCCATGAGGGTGGGGGCGTGCCCACCCCCTAGGGCGTGCCCACCCCCTAGGGCGTGCCCACCCCGAAGGTTTCATTCCGTTTGGACTCCGTTTGATATTCCTTTTCTTTGAAACACTGAAATAGGCAAAAAAAACAGCATTTCGGGCTGGGCCTCCGGTTAGTAGGTTAGTCCCAAAAACGATATAAAAGTGTAAAGTAAAGCCCATAAACATCCAAAACGGGTAATATAATAGCATGGAACAATCAAAAATTATAGATAAGTTGGAGACGTAGCAAGCATCCCCAAGCTTAATTCCTGCTCATCCTCGAGTAGGTAAATGATAAAGACAGAATTTTTGATGTGGAATGCTACCTAGCATATTTCCCAATGTAATTTTCTTTATTGTGGCATGAATCTTCAGATCCAAATGATTCAAGATAAAAGTTCATTTAACATAAAAATAGTAATACTTCAAGCATACTAACAAAGTAATCATGTCTTATCAAAATAGCATAGCCAAAGAAAGCTTATCCCTACAGAATCATATAGTTAGGCTATGCTTCATTTTCATCACACAAAGTACTCCCACCATGCACAACCCCAGTTTCATCCAAGCAATTGGTTCATACTTTTTAACGTGCTTCAGCTTTTTCAACTCTCACACAATACATGAGCACAAGCCATGGATATAGCACTATATGTGGAATGGGATGGTGGTTGTGAAGAAGACAAAAACGGAGAAGATAGTCTCACATCAACTAGGTGTATCAACGGGCTATGGAGATGCCCATTAATAGATATCAATGTGAGTGAGTAGGGATTGCCATGCAACGGATGCACTAGAGCTATAAATGTATCAAAGTTCAACAAAATAAACTAAGTGGGTGTGCATCCAACTTGCTTGCTCACGAAGACCTAGGGCATTTTGAGGAAGCCCATCATTGGAATATACAAGCCAAGTTCTATAATGAAAAATTCCCACTAGTATATGAAAGTGACAACATAGGAGAATCCCTATCATGAAAATCATGGTGCTACTTTGAATCACAAGTCTGGAAAAAGGATAGTAACATTGTCCCTTCTCTCTTTTCTCTCAATTTTTTTGGTGGGCTTCTTTGGCCTCCTTTTTTTTATTTGGGCTTCTTTGGCCTCTTTTATTTATTACAAAGTCCGGAGTCTCATCCCGACTTGTGGGGGAATCATCGTCTCCATCATCCTTTCCTCACTTGGGACAATGCTCTAATAATGAAGATCATCACACTTTTATTGATTTACAACTCAATACTTAGAACAAAATATGACTCTATGTGAATGCCTCCGATGGTGTACCGGGATATGCAATGAATCAAGAGTGACATGTATGAAAGAATTATGAAGGTGTCCTTGCCACAAATACGATGTTAACTACATGATCATGCAAAAGCAATATGACAATGATGGAGTGTGTCATAATAAACGGAATAGTGGAAAGTTGCATGGCAATATATCTCGGAATGGCTATGGAAATGCCATAATAGGTAGGTATGGTGGCTGTTTTGAGGAAGGTAAATGGTGGTGTATAATACCGGCGAAAGTTGCACGGCATAAAAGAGGCTAGCAATGGTGGAAGGGTAAGAGTGTGTATAATCCATGGACTCACATTGGTCATAAAGAACTCATATACTTATTGCAAAAGTTTATTATCCCTCGAAGCAAAGTACCACTACGCATGCTCCTAGGGGAGGGTTGGTAGGAGTTAACCATCGTTCGATCTCGACCTCCACACATAAGGAAGGCAATCAAAAGAGCACCCCATGCAACAAATTTGTTAGACAACTTTTACCATACGTGCATGCTACGGGACTTGCCAACTTTAACACAAGTATTTCTCAATTTCATAATTACCCCACTAGCATGACTCTAACATTACCACCTTTATATCTCAAAACAATTGCCAAGTATCAAATTTATCATAGTGTTTAATTCACTTTCTATGATAGTTTTTATTATACCCAACTTGGATGCCCATCATTCTAGGACCAATTTTATAACCATAGCAAATACCGTGCTGTTCTAAAATACTCTCAAAATAATATAAGTGAAGCACGAGAGATCAATAATTTCTACAAAATTAAGCCATCGCCGTGCTCTAAAAAGATATAAGTGAAGCACTAGAGCAAAAAGATATAAGTGAAGCACTAGAGCAAAATTGTCTAGCTCAAAAGATATAAGTGAAGCACATATAGTATTCTAATAAATTGTGAATCATATGTGTCTCTCCCAAAAGGTGTGTATAGGAAGGATGATTGTGGTACCTAAAAAGCAAAGACTCATATCATACAAGACGCTCCAAGCAAAACACATATCATGTGGCGAATAAAAATATAGCTCCAAGTTACCGATAGACGAAGACGAAAGAGGGGATGCCTTTCGGGGCATCCCCAAGCTTAGGCTTTTCGTTCTCCTTGAATTATCTTGGGGTGCCATGGGCATACCCAAGCTTAGGCTCTTGCCACTCCTTATTCCATAGTCCATCAAATCTTTACCCAAAACTTGAAAACTTCACAACACAAAACTTAACAGGAAATCTCATAAGTTCCGTTAGTGCAAGAAAAAAAAATCACCACTTAAGATACTGTAATGAACTCATTCTTTATTTACATTGGTGTTAAACCTACGGTATTCCAACTTCTCTATGGTTCATACCCCCCGATACTAGCGATAGATTCATCAAAATAAGCAAACAACACACGAAAAACAGAATAGTCTGTAGCAATCTGTAACTTTCGAATACTTATGGAACTCTAAAAATCCTACCAAAATAGGAAGTCCTAGGCAATTTGTCTATTGATCTACTGCAAAAATAATCAACTAAAAAGCACGTTTTTGTGATTTATTAAAATTATTCTCGTGCGCGCAAAAGTTTCTGTTTTTCAGCAGAATCAAATTAACTATCACTATAGGTTATCCTATAGGTTCTACTTGGCACAAACACTAATTAAAACATAAAACGACATCTAAACAGAAGCTAGATGAATTATTTATTACTAAAAAGAAGCAAAAATCAAGGAACAAAAATAGAATTGGGTTGCCTCCCAACAAGCGCTATCGTTTAACGCCCCTAGCTAGGCATAAAAGCGAGAAAAGATCTAGGTATCGCCATCTTTGGTATTCAACTCTTTAATAGAACACTTATAACCCTTAGGAGTTTATTTCTTTTTAGTAATGATTAAACTCCTAGGAAAGAAATCAAGAGATTTATTTGTAGCAAAAGGTTCCTTAATGAAAGAGAAAAAGTTGGGACGAACACTTATTGATTTGGGATCCGCATTTTCCTTACTAGAAGATTCACCCTTATTTTTAGGAACATACATTAATTTGGCAATTTTAGTAGGAGGAGTTGGAGTATTTTTCACGAATGAAAAGGCAGCCCCTAAGTTGGTAATAATATCCTCAAGTTTACCGATTCTTGAAGAATCTTGATCTATTCTTTCGTTAACTATAGGTTCTTTATCCTTAAAACTTTCCAGAGTAACTCCAACCTTAGATCCATATTGGGTGATTTGATTGTGGATCTTTTTATCCAATTTTCAATTAACTCAACAGTGGCAACTTTATTTTCAATAATTTCAAGCCTTTGCATCACATGTTCTAGAGTTAAGATAGTTCCATTAACCAAGAGAGGTGGTGGACCAAACAAATCTAACATAGCATTATAAGCATCAAAAGTGTGGCTACCCAAGAAATTCCCTCCGATAATGGCATCAAGAATACATCTATACCAAGGAGTAATGCCTACATAAAAATTGCGAAGAAGAACGGAAGTAGATTGCTTCCTAGTAGATCTATTTTGAGCATTGCAAATTCTATGCCAAGCATCTTTAGAATTTTCTCCCTCCCTTTGTTTAAAATTGAGAACTTCATGACCGGGAGTAAAAACGATAATAGGAGGACTAGCCATGACGATGAGATAAACGATCTAACACACGAGCACACAAAAGGCAAGCGAAAAAGAGGCGAATGGAAAAGAGAGGGCGAATAAAATGGCAAGGGTGAAGTCGGGGAGAGGAAAACGAGAGGCAAATGGCAAATAATGTAATGTGAGGGAGATGAGTTTGTGATGGGTACTTGGTATGTATTGACTTGAGCGAAGACCTCCCTGGCAACGGCGCCAGAAATCCTTCTTGCTATGTCTTGAGCTTGCGTTGGTTTTCCTTGAAGAGGAAAGGGTGATGCAGCAATAGTAGCGTAAGTATTTCCCTCAGTTTTTGAGAACCAAGGTATCAATCCAGTAGGAGGCTCCTCACAAGTCCCTCGTACCTACACAAACAAACAAGAACCTCGCAACCAACACGATAAAGGGGTTGTCAATCCCTTCACGGCCACTTGCGAAAGTGAGATCTGATAGAGATAATAAGATAAGATAAATATTTTTTGGTATTTTTATGATATAGATTGGAAAGTAAAGATTGCAAATAAAGTAGATCGGAAACTTATATGATAAAAGATAGACCCGGGGGCCATAGGTTTCACTAGTGGCTTCTCTCAAGATAGCAGAAGTATTACGGTGGATGAACAAATTACTGTCGAGCAATTGATAGAAAAGTTCATAGTTATAAGATTATCTAGGCATGATCATGTATATAGGCATCACGTCCGCAACAAGTAGACCGAAACGATTCTGCATCTACTATTATTACTCCGCACATCGACCGCTATCCAGCATGCATCTAGAGTATTAAGTTCATAAGAACAGAGTAACGCATTAGGCAAGATGACATGATGTAGAGGGATAAACTCAAGCAATATGATATAAACCCCATCTTTTTATCCTCGATGGCAACAATACAATACATGCCTTGCTGCCCCTGCTATCATTGGGAAAGGACACCGCAATATTGAACCCAAAGCTAAGAACTTCTCCCATTGCAAGAAAGATCAATCTAGTAGGCCAAACCAAACTGATAATTCGAAGAGACTTGCAAGGATAACAAATCATACATAAAAGAATTCAGAGGAGACTCAAATATTTCTCATGGATAAACTTGATCATAAACCCACAATTCATCGGATCTCGACAAACACACCGCAAAAAGAGTTACATCGAATAGATCTCCAAGAAGATCGAGGAGAAATTTGTATTGAGATTCAAAGAGAGAGAAGAAGCCATCTAGCTAATAACTATGGACCCGAAGGTCTGTGGTAAACTACTCGCAACTCATCAGAGAGGCCTTGGCGATGATGTAGAAGCCCTCCATGATCGATTCCCCCTTCGGCGGAGCGCCGGAAAAGGCTCCAAGATGGGATCTCACGGGTACAGAAGGTTGCGGCGGTGGAAATAGGTTTTCGTGGTGCTCCTGGATGTTTTCAGGGTATGGAGGTATATATAGGCAAAGGAGGTCGGTCAGGGGAGCCACGAAGGGCCCACGAGGGTGGAGGGTGCGCCCACCCCCTAGGGCACGCCTTGCACCCTCGTAGCCGCCTCGGCTGCTTCTTGACGTCCACTCCAAGTCTCCTGGATTGTGTTTGTTCCAAAAAGATCGCCCCCGAAGGTTTCATTCCGTTTGGACTCCGTTTGATATTCCTTTTCTTCGAAACACTGAAATAGGCAAAAAAACAACAATTCGGGCTGGGCCTCCGGTTAGTAGGTTAGTCCCAAAAATGATATATAAGTGTAAAGTAAATCCCATAATCATCCAAAACGGGTAATATAATAGCATGGAACAATAAAAAATTATAGATGCATTGGAGACGTATCAATGGACACTGGAGCTACCGCACATATGGTCGCTCATCCCAGTAACCTCCACACCTCCTATCTCGTCCACACTTCCGCTCGCATCGCCATCGGTGACGGTTCCTCCCTTCCCATTACTCACATAGGACATGCATCTTTTCCATCTACTTCTACTCCATTGTCATTATCTAAAATCTTAGTTTCTCCTGGTCTTATTAAAAATCTTGTCTCTGTTCGTTCTTTTACACGTGAAAATCCTGTTACCGTTGAGTTTGATGAATGTGGTTTTTCTGTAAAGGACGCTTGTACCCGGATGGTACTCCACCGATGTGACAGCCCCGACGAGCTCTACCAGGTCCACTCCATCGCCTCTACACCTCCGCCGACCCTGTTGCTCTCGCCACCGGAGTGGATCTTATGCATACTCGCTTGGGTCATCCCAACCCCGCCACCCTTCTTCGTATACTTCCGAGGATCACTTGTAATAAGATCGAGGATCACTTGTATCATGCATGTCGCCTTGGCAAACATGCTCGTCTTCCGTTTGGGCATCTTCTCATGTTGCATCATACCCGTTTGAGTTACTTCATAGTGATGTTTGGACGTCTCAAGTTGCAAGTAATGCGGGCTATCTTTATTATCTTGTTATACTTGATGATTTTTCGCACTATGTGTGGACCTTCCCGTTGAGTCGTAAGTCGGATGTCATCTCCACTCTCGCCGCTTTCTACTCTTATGTTTTCACGCAGTTTGGTCCTCCCATTCTCGCGTTTCAGACAGATAATGGGAAGGAGTTAGACAACTTAGTTGTTCGCACACTCCTCACCACACATGGCACAACTTTTTGTCTCACATGCCCGTACACTTTGCAACAGAACGGTCGCGCTGAGCGTGTCCTTTGCACTCTTAATGACTGCATTCAGACCCTTCTCTTTCATGCCAATGTGCCTCCGCATTTTTGGCCTGACGCTCTCGCCACCGCATCACTCCTCATTAACATCTGCCCCTGTCGTACTTGTAGGAACTTTTCACCTCA
Source organism: Triticum dicoccoides (assembly GCF_002162155.2). Classification (NCBI taxonomy): domain Eukaryota; kingdom Viridiplantae; phylum Streptophyta; class Magnoliopsida; order Poales; family Poaceae; genus Triticum; species Triticum dicoccoides. Next base: position 295,682,846 of record NC_041389.1, read on the forward strand.
TCATCTCCTCTTTGGTGCACTGCCCTCTTATGATGAGCTTCGCATCTTTGGTTGTCTCTGTTACCCTAGCATCATTGCCACTGCCCACTGCACCTCATAAGCTTGCACCTGCTCTGTCGCTTGCATCTTTCTCGGCTATCCACCTAACACAAAAGGCTACTGACGATGCCATGGACCCAGGGTAGGGTCATAGGCCTGACCTATACGCCCTACCCAATGTCACTACCCTAGAATCAAGGACATTCAAAGTATAGCAAGAGATACCGACTGAAGTAACCATGAAGTGCAATCCAGTCGACCAGTTACCCCACTCGGATACCCCCAATTTCACTCGACCAAGATGAAGTCATTCGACCATACAAGAAACCACTCGGAGTACACAAGGCCTAGAGTCACTCGGGATGGCAACGGTCAGGTGTTCACTCTGTAGTCTTAAAGATCATTAATAGCACTTTATAGCTGGCATTGCCAGTAACGCCCTGCCTTAATGTACATTGTTAACGGGGGACGGTTGGGGTCCTGACGCACTCTATAAAGCCACCCCCATCCTTTGGGACAAGGGTTCGCACCCGTTGTAACACACACCCATATTCCAGTTGACCGCCTCAGGGCTCCGAGACGTAGGGCTTTTACCTCCTCCGAGAGGGCCCTGAACTCGTAAACTCGTGTGTACAACCTCATTGTAGCTAGGGCCTTGCCTCCTCATACGTATCCCCTACTCTTACTGTCAGACTTAGTACCACGACAGTTGGTGCCCACCGTGGGTGAGGGAGTCCTGGATTAGGGGATATCCGAATAGCCGGACTATATACTTTGGCCGGACTGTTGGACCGTGAAGATACAAGACTCAAGACTTCGTCCCGTGTCTGGATGGAACTCTCCTTTGCGTGGAAGACAAGCTTGGCGATCCGGATATTAGATCACCTTCTTTGTAACCGACTCTGTGTAAACCCTAGCCCCCTCCGGTGTCTATATAAACCGGAGGGTTCGGTCCGTAGAGGGACAATCATAATCATCATAGGCTAGCTTCTAGGGTTTAGCCTCTACGATCTCGTGGTAGATCAACTCCTGTAATACTCATATTATCAAGATCAATCAAGCAGGAAGTAGGGTTTTACCTCCATCAAGAGGGCCCGAACCTGGGTAAAACATCGTGTCCCTTGCCTCCTGTTACCATTAGCCTTAGGCGCACAGATCGGGACCCCCTACTCGAGATCCGCCGGTTTTGACCCCGACATTGTTGCTTTCATTGAGAGTTCCTCTGTGTCATCGCTGCAAGGCTCGATGGCTCCTTCAATCATCAACAACAACACGGTCCAGGGTGAGACTTTTCTCCCCGGACAGATCTTCGTGTTCGGCGGCTTCGCACCGCGGGCCGATTCGCTCGACCATCTGGAGCAGATCGACAGCTACGCCCCTAGCCATCAGGTCAGGTTCGGAAACTTGAACTACACGGCTAATATCCGCGGAGACTTGATCTTTGACGGATTTGGGCCTACGCCGGGAGCGCCGAACAGTCATGATGAGCATGGCTGAGACCTGCTGTCGAACCATACTCGAGATATCGCACCTGCAGGAGCTCCTGACTTAAATCCGGGGTAGATTGCGTCGTCCGAGGACGGGTGGATGGACCCCGCCCCGGAGGCCGCACACTCATCGGCGGTAGAGCCGAACACAGATTTCACCCCCAAGAAAGCTTGTGTCTCCGGACCCCCGGACTTGTGTCCGGCTGTAGGTTCCAGACCGTGCGCCCCCGAGCCTGCCGATTCTGGTTGGGCTCCGGTAATGGAATTGGCCGCCGCGGATATCTTCCAGCACTCGCCCCTCGGCGACATGCTGAATTCATTAAGGTCTCTCTCTTTGTCAGGAGATGCTAGGCCAAACTATGTCCGGCTTGAGGGGGAAGAAGGCGACGAAGAAATCCGTTCCCCACCCACCACCCACTTCATAGCCACTGTCGACGACGTAACAGACATGCTTGACTTTGACTCCGATGACACCAACGGTACGGACGTCGGCGCAGGGGACGATTCTGAACCACTGCCCACGGGGCACTGGATTGCCACTTCATCATATGATATATATACATGGTGGACACGCCTAAGGAGGACGATGGCGACAAAATGGAGGATAAAACCCCCGGACAAAAGCCAAAACGACAGCGCAGACGCCGCTCTAAGTCCAGCCACAGTAAAAACAGCGATAATAGCGCTAGAAATATCGACACCCCAGACAACTCCAAAGGCAACAACGACCATATGGACCCAGCGATGGAGCAGGATGAGCCAGGTCACGCCGATCATAGCCCGGAGCAGACGCCCGATCACAGTGATCCCGAGGGCCGAACTCATCAACCTGCCCCGGGAGAGGAGCACAGTCCGAACGACGATGCATTCATCATCCCGGAAAAACGTTTGGAACGAGATAACCTCCACAAAAGGCTTATGGCCACTGCGATAGGTCTAAAGAAGCAGAAGCAAAGGCTTAAGGCCGCACAGGAAACGCTCAATCGCAGATGGAATAAAGTGCTAGACACTGAAGAAAAATACGGCGACGATCGCCACACAAAGAGCTATCCAAAGCGCAAGCTGCTGCCGGAATTCGACGATGAGGCCGCTGCACCGAAGAACAATACGGCCAGTAGGCCGGACCAACCACTTCATGACCACAACAGAGTAACTACGGACGCCACACACAATTTACGTGAGCTCCTGGATAAAAAGGTCGGCGCGACCAGGTCCATCTATGGATCTAGAGGACACGCTCCGGTGCAGGATTATGGTCACCAAAACGATCAGACTGATCGAGTACCAGTTCGGAATCGGCACCGGACACAACAACAGTCGATAGCACGCCACAACATGTCCAGATACAAAGGGGCCGCTCACCCCCTGTGCTTCACCGAAGAGGTACTGGACCACAAATTTCCACAGGGTTTCAAACCCGTGAACATAGAGGCATAAGATGAAACGACAGACCCCGGGGTCTGGATTGAGGATTTTATCCTTCACATCCACATGGCTCGTGGGGACGACCTCCATGCCATCAAATACCTTCCCCTCAAGCTGAAGGGACCAGCTCGGCACTGGTTGAATAGCCTCCCCGAAAACTCAATCGGAAGTTGGGAGGAACTTGAGGATGCTTTCAGGGCCAATTTTCAAGGAACCTATGTCCGACCTCTGGACGCTGACGATTTAAGTCACATAATTCAACAGCCCGGAGAGTCCACCCGCAAGCTTTGGAATAGATTCCTCACTAAGAAGAATCAAACTGTCGATTGTCCGGATGTCGAAGCGCTAGCGGCCTTCAAGCACAGTATCCGAGATGAGTGGCTCACCAGACACCTCGGCCAAGAAAAGTCGAGGACAATGGCAGCCTTAACAAGCCTTATGACCCACTTTTGCGCGGGTGAAGACAGCTGGTTGGCCCGTAGAGGCACTAGCGACCCAGGAACATCCGAAATCAGGGATGGCAACGGGAAGCCACGGTGCAATAAAAACAAATGTCGAAACAAGGAAGAAAGTCCGGACAACACAACGGTCAACATCGGATTCAGGGGCTCTCGACCCGGTCAACAAAAGAAGCCATTTAAATGCAGCAAAGAGGGACCGTCCAGCCTGAACAAAGTCCTGGGCAGACTGTGCCAAATTCATGGCACCCCCAAAAAACCTGCGAACCACACTCACAGAGAATGTTGGGTCTTTAAGCAGGCCGGCAAGTTAAATGCCGAACACAAGGGAAGGGAAACACCAAGTGAAGACGAGGATGAGCCTCGCCAGCCGAACACTGGGGGACAGAAAAAATTCCCACCAGAGGTAAAAATAGTAAACATGATCCACCCGGCTCACATACCCAAGAGAAGGCGCAAACGCGCGCTCAGAGACGCATACACTGTAGAGCCCGTCGCCCCCAAACTTAACCACTGGTCGGCCTGCCCGATCACCTTCGATCACAGGGACTACCCGACTAGTATGCGGCACGGAGGATCACCTGCCTTGGTGCTCGACCCAATAATTGACGGATACCATCTCACTCGCGTCCTCATGGACGGCGGCAGTAGTCTCAATCTAATATACCAGGACACTGTCCGCAGGATGGGGATAGACCCATCCAGAATCAGCCAAAGTAACACCACCTTTGAAGGGGTGATACAAGGAGTTGAAGCCTGCTGTAGGGGCTCCCTCGTACTAGAGGTGACATTCGGTTCCCCGGACAACTTCAGAAGCGAAGAACTACTCTTCACCATCGCCCCCCTCCAAAGTGGTTATCATGCATTGCTCGGAAGAACGGCCTTCGCCCGCTTCAACGCAGTACCGCACTACGCCTACCTTAAACTCAAGATGCCCAGTCCACGTGGCATCATCACCATTAACGGAAATACAAAGCGTTCCTTACGCGCGGAAGAGTATGCGACGGCTCTAGTAGCCGGACACTAAGCGGCCTCTAATATCAGAACGCATGATCGGTCGTTAAGACCACGGAAATAGTTAGACGAGTCCGGCAGACCAGATAAACCTGAGCTGGGCGCTATACATGTAATCTCATAGAGGACACCAGGGGCTATAGATATTTAATAAAGCCCACCTTTTGGCTTGACCTTATTAACAGGCCAATGTCTTACACTTCTACTATCCATTGATAATAGCCAACTCTTTGCACGCTTACGTCATACTCTTCTACATGAGTTTTCCTTTTTACAGACACCATTCGTGCGATACCCTCCCAGGACACGGCACAACAGAGACAAAGGCGCAGACGTGCAGCAGGGTCCTGCTCAAAGGTTTCTCTTTAGATTAAGGCCCCGTGCAAACCTTCTTTATTGCCTCTTGTTGCTTACACATCCCATGGGTACTACACCCACAGGGGATACTGCCGTTATTGGCATTTCACCACGACAGACTAATGCACGTACCTGGAAATATAGGGTTCATAATAAAGGGCGTTATTCAGCCCAGTGTATGTTCTAAAGTCCGAATACCTTCGGGAGTGTTCGGCGTCGCGAGTTTGGCCTTATATGCATCAGCTCCGAATCATGTCTTTGGTCAAATGTTGGGTTTGCCCGTCTCCTGGGTTTGTCGCTTTATGTTCCGTTCTTATAGGCTAAGGCGGCCAAAGGAGAACTACTGCGATTATGCCCTGGTTATTCCGGATGAGCACCTCAGTAGAGAAAGCCGAAAACTGACTGTCATGATATAGCGAGAGACTGGTCAACCACTCGAGGACTCATCGGAATCTTTAGGATTCCTCCGCATTAACGAAGGACCATTTCCCGGTCATGTATACACGCACCCGTATTTGGATGCACGCAAAGGTACCAGGGGCTACATAGTAGCCCCACCGTCAAACTCCTATGGCTAAGTGAAAGTGTTAAAGCTATATAGTCCGGTTGCCTAGTTCTACGTGCGATCACCTCCTTAATGGACCAAGACGTTGGATCAAGTGTGATTATGCATATTCTTGCGAACATCCCCGCATTGTATGCGTGGGGGCTGAAGCCAACGACTGGTAACTTTCAGATTACATACATACATCAAACGGCCGCACAGGAGGCACAATAACACTTTCGGGCAAAAAGTATAAACATAGCCTCCATAATTAAAATAAAATTGTTTTTACAATGAAACGATTTGTCACTCGAACATGACATTCTTCGAGCACCGAGCCTCTATTAAACAAGCACCTTCTATTACCTGCTCCAAGTAGTGCTCGGCTGGATCCTGGCTTCCCGCCGGATTCTGGGTCGCAATGATGGTGGCCTCCATATCTGTCCAATATGCTTTAACACGGGCAAGAGCCATCCGTGCACCCTCTATGCATGCCGACCTTTTCATGGCATCGATTCGCGATACGGCACCAAGGAATTATTGCACTAAACCAAAATAACTGTCCGGCTTCGGCCCCTTCGGCCATAGATGGTCTATTACAGACCTCATTGCAAGACCGGACAATCTATGGAGCTCGGCCACAGCAGCCATCCTCTCACTCAATGGCAATGGGCGCGTCGGAGCACTGAATTGCGACCAGAACAAATTTTACACTTCATTATCCTTTTGATCTTCGAAAACCTTGGCCGCATCAGCCGTACTCTTCGCTAGATCCGCATACGCGTCTGCAGGGCTCCAGCGCCGATCTAGAGGAGTGTACTTCGGATCTAAGAACTTCATCTGCAACAAATAGGGGTTTCCAGCCGCGATTTCTCTGGCCTGTCAAAGCTCCTCCCGCGCATCCCTAATTTCGGAACGCGTCTCCTTGGCCGCATCAAGGGCCTTCTTCAGGTCAGCCGAATTAGCCTGATTCTCTTTTTCAAGGAGCTCATACCGGTTGGCGGTGTTTTTCAGCTCCACAACCATCTCGGCTATTTTATCTTCGCTTCGGCGATGAGCAGCTTGTTCGGCTCTCAACTCTTCGGTCGCCTTTAGGGCAGCCGCATTGCTAGCCCGGGCTTGTTCCTTGGCTAGGGCAAGTTCCGCCCTCGGGGCCTCCATGGCAGCAGCTCCGCCTACAGTCCAAGCATATCGCATTAACACTATGCTCCTCTTAATATTTCCTAGAAAAAATAAGGAAAGCAGAGCACATACTTTGTGACTCGTTAAGCCTCTCGTTCACAAGTGTGATATCGGCATCCACAACTTCAATCTGTCGCCTCAGTTCGGCGACTTCAACGGACCGGTCAGCTGCCGGACCCTTGGCCACCTGCGCATGAGTACAATGCGATCATTACTCAAACAATGTTATCCTCCATTTGCCGCCTAGGGCTGGCAACCAGAGTCTCAGGGGCTACTATCCATATGGAGCACACCTAGCACGTGCAATCAAAAAATTAAGTATTTCATTAAATACCTCAAAGCCGATGAGCAGGCTCGTAAAAGCTTCATTCAACCCACTTGTGGCGGATGAAATCTTCTCAAGCACCACGCTCATTAAGGAACGGTTATCCTCCGAGAGAGCATCTTGCTCCAGAAGGCCCGTTAACGTGTCCGGCCGGTCGCCGAACTGTGTCAGACCCTTCTCATCACCCCCCGTGGGAGCCGAACGCTCCAGGCTCAGGGCGGCCGAAGTACTAGCTTCTGGCCTTGGCAAATTTGGACTCCTCCATGACGGCACCTCGGGGTCGCCCGCCCCATGAGGCGGAGAGGCTGGTGGGGTTTCCCTCTCCATCATCTCCGGAAGGAGATCCCCCGAAGACGAACTCTGTCGAGAAGAGCTGCTAGCCGAACTGCAAAGGATGGATCCTGGTTATTGTTCTCGGAGGAGGGAGCAGTAGCTTTGTATTTACGATTAACTTACAGCTCGGCTGAGGGCTGGCCCATTTGCGGGCATGGCGTAGTGAGGACACCCTTCGGGGCAGGGCCCCCTGGTGAAGTTTTCTTTCCTTGTCTGGGCACCTCCGTCTCCAAGTCTTCGGAGGCGGCCCTCTTCTTCCCGTGGGGGGAGGAGACCCTAGATTCCCCTCCCCGACTGTCCTCCTTCGTGGAGGTAGTAATTCCCCCGGTTTGGATGTGCAATGTGTGAAGTTCTGCTTCTCTGTTCTTCCCTTCGTCTTTCCCCGAGGGCACTTGACTTAGCACACGACTAAGCATCTTGGCTATGGCAGGACTAGGCGAGCCTTCGGGAAGTGGCACCGGACACCTGATTCTCTCTGCCTTGCTGAGCCATTCCTGGCTGCGGACGGTTTTCAGAATAATGTTATGATAAATATAAACGAAGTGTTCGGTTTCTGGGTTACTTACTCGGGTATCCGGGCGATTGCAGCTCAGGCCCGCATCCTTTTTGGTGTTCGGACACTTTACTTGTGGTCCGAAGAATAACTTACACATCCCTTCAAGCGTCATGCCGAAGAAGTGCAGAATAGTCCGCGGACCTTCCGGATTGAACTCCCACATCCGGAGAGGCAGGCGTTTGCACGGCAAGATCCGTCGGACTAGCATTACCTGAATTACGCTGACAAGACTAATGTACCTCTCAAGAAGCTCCCGAATGCGGCTCTGCAATGTTGGTACATCGTTAGCAGGCCCCCAATCCAGTCCCACATTGGCCCATGATGCCAGTTGAGGTGGAGGGCCCGAACGGAAGTCGGGGGCAGCCACCCACTTTGTGCCCCTGGGAGCCGTAATGTAAAACCACCTCCACTGCCATAGATCAGACACCTCCGGGAAGAAGCCCTCTGGCCATGGGGCGTCGGTGTTCCTACTTATTACAGCACCTCCGCATTCCGCGTGTCGCCCCTCAATCATCTTTGGCTTCACAGTGAAGGTCTTGAGCCATAAGCTGAAGTGAGGGGTGATGTGGAGGAAGGCTTCGCACACGACGATGAACGACGAGATGTGAAGGATGGCGTCCGGAGCTAGATCATGAAAATCTAGCCCGTAATAGAACATGAGCCCTCTCACAAAGGGATCAAGGGTGAAGCCTAAGCCGTGGAGGAAGTGAGAAACAAATACGACGCTCTCGTTGGGCTCGGGAGTAGGGATGACCTGCCCTGGAGCAGGAAGCTTGTGCTTGATGTCGGCGGTCAGATATCTGACCTCCCTAAGCTTCGCAATGTCCTCCTCTGTGACAGAGGAGGCCATCCATCGGCCTTGAAGGTTGGATTCGGACATGATTGAAGATCTGAAGTGCTTAAGCTTTGGCTTCGGGTGTTGGAACTCAAGATGCGAAAAGGCGCAAGCATGGTAGAAAAGAGGGATAGGCCTCGACCCCTCTATAAAGGGGGGTGAATATCAAGCATCCGCAGCGTAATCGCTTGGGACTTACCTAAAAATACGGAGTCATACCAACATGCGTCGTGGGGTTGCACGCGCCCGTATTAATGGAAGATCACGCGATAAGGGGAACACGATCTCTGCTTTGGCAAGGCGTGCCAATAAAACTGCCTCGCAACGCGTATCGAGGCAGGCCGAAAAAACCCGGTTCATGTTGGGCCAGGCCACGGTGTAAGGGCACACTGTAAAGGAAAAATTGTCAACGGATCAGATTTGTGAAGTGCTATGCTCTCTACGGTGGTGTGCGGAAATTATCTCACAGAGCCGGACACAATCCTTAATCCGCTTTGGAGTACTCGGAGATGGAACCCACCTTGCAATAGCGAAGACAATCTACGCGCCGGACTCATCGTCCTTGAAGCCTGGTTCAGGGGCTACTGAGGGAGTCCTGGATTAGGGGGTATCCGGATAGCCGGACTATATACTTTGGCCGGACTGTTGGACCGTGAAGATACAAGACTCAAGACTTTGTCCCGTGTCTGGATGGAACTCTCCTTTGCGTGGAAGACAAGCTTGGCGATCCGGATATTAGATCTCCTTCTTTCTAACCGACTCTGTGTAAACCCTATCCCCCTCCGGTGTCTATATAAACAGGAGGATTCGGTCCGTAGAGGGACAATCATAATCATCATAGGCTAGCTTCTAGGGTTTACCCTCTACGATCTCGTGGTAGATCAACTCTTGTAATACTCATATCATCAAGATCAATCAAGCAAGAAGTAGGGTTTTACCTCCATCGAGAGGGCCCGAACCTGGGTAAAATATCGTGTCCCTTGCCTCCGGTTACCATTAGCCTTAGACGCACATATCGGGACCCCCTACCCAAGATCCTCCGATTTTGACACCGACAGTGGGGCAAAGCGTCTTGGCAACTTCCGGCAAGGTTGCATTTTTCCAATCTTCATCAACATGGTTTCTGGCGGTGGTTTGGTCGTGGGCCGCGAGTTCCGACTCGGCGCGCTCACTTTCATCGCCGGCAACTCCGCCTGGCTCCAAGAAGCCCCCCTCGATGTTGAGGCTCTTCCGATCCGCGGGGCGTCGCACTTCCGCGCGAGTGCCTGAGGCATTCTTCTACGACAGCCGTCAACTCCGTGTCGGTCAGCCCTCACATCATCCGCTCACTCCGCTGGGCGCTGCCGCAAGTGATCCGGTCGGTCGCGGCTCTAGCGTTGTGTAAAGCATGCGGTGGATTGTCAAACGGCTACCCCTCAAGTCGCGGCGATCGAACCCGACGAATTTCTCTGCAGACCAGTCGATCCGTCGACTGGCTCTGCGGATACTCTTTCCGAGCACGGGAGCAGCGACCCCGCAGCAGAAGTTCTCATGGTCGACTCCCGTCGCAGCCCACCCAGGTTTCGCGGCAAAGGCGGCAACGGTGACGGTGACGGCCCGTCATACGACCACGATGAGTACGAGCCCCAACCTCTCAATTCGCAGCAGAGAGAGGATTTGCATCACCGCAACATGGAGGCACTCCAAACCCCCATCATGGGGGGAAACTGCCGAGGCTCGGGCCTTGGAGGCTGCGCGCCTGGCCACGCTGGCTGAGCATGCGCGTCTGGAGAACCTCCAGCATTCTTTCGACGAACGCGGTCGTCGACTGATCCCCGAATCCAGTCTACGTCAACGACAGTTGTTCCCGCCTTAACCCTAGGTATACCGCACTCCGATCCAGAATCTCACAATTGCTGCACGTATAGTAGAGTCTATTCAGCCATCCCGTTCAAAAGCTAGAGGAGGTTTGGAGCAGATCCAAGCGCTGCTCCGGGCAGCAGGAGAGCAAAACTCCGTCGTTTCTCAGTCACGGAACAGGGTCCACGGCAGGTCAGTGAGGGAAGATACAGTTCAGTCGGCACACAGTCTGATGAGGACATCAATACCATTGTTACACCCACAGCCCCTGCTGCTATACATACTGGACCAATTACTAGAGCTCGCGCACGCCAACTAAATTACCAGGTACTTTCGTTTCTTGGTAATGATTCTAATGTTCATGAGAATATGATGCTGCCTAAATTGGATACATTTGTTTTGCTTACAAATGAAGGGCCTAGCTTGGAGAAGGATGAACATTGGAGCAAGAACAAGCATGGAGATGATGGCATGCGCAAGGGGAACAAGAACGGAGTTACAAGTGATGATTTCAGGACTTTGAAGCCACCATAATGAGTGCATGAAGCCTTGGACGAAATATACAAGATGCCACTTCATAAATTTCGTCCAGAGGATATTCTAGGTGCTGCGTCACCTTATTATTGGGCCAGGCCCATGTAATTTCGAAATACATAAGTATAGGCTATTTTTAGAGTCCGTATGTGTGGGGAAACAAGAGATAGGGTTAGTTTCGGACCCCTTCACCAAGGGCCACGAAATTCACCCCCTCTTCCTCCATATATACAGCCCTTAGGGCACCATTTAGACTTTGGGTTTTGTTTAGATTAAAAGTTCGCCATAGCTGCAACTTCGCGTACTTCGTTTGTGTTCAACGACCAGACAAAGGCGTCACAGAACCCCACCTTGATCAATAAAGCTTTCATCTTATATTCGCAATATCCAGATTGCAATCTCAGTTTCTTGCTTGTTCTTCGTTTGCTCGCAGGAAACAGACCCTCGTGGTCAGGTTGGTCGTGCTCCGGCGTGGTCAATAACCTCTCGGAGTTGGTTTAGCGATTGCTAAGGCGCGACGTCCTCGCACGTTCGTAGTCGGATCGTCAAAGTCGACTTCCACTAAAGCGAAATCCACCATCTCATCGAAAGACGGGACACCTTTGCCTCTATCAAGTGGTATCAGATTTCTAGGTTGCTCGGTGAGATTTTACAGTTTTTCGAGTTTAGATCGAGTCTGTTCTTCATACCTACAGTCCACGAAAAAGCCATAAAAAATTAGGGTTAGTTCATCATATCCGAACCAATCTGAGCCTTTGCATAATCTTTTCTGTATTTGCGTTGTTGAATTTGCGGTTGCATCGTCGTGTCTAGTTGCCGGTCTTAGAGTCTAGTCTTTTAGAGTTTCGAGTTCTGGTCATAAGTTGCCACGCCGCCGCCGCACCATCATCATCGCCCCTGCCATCTACCACCACCGCTTATCCGCCACCGCTTTGAATCCGTATCCATATACCACCACCGCTGCCATATACCACCACCGCTGCCATATACCACCACCATATATCCACCACCAATCCGAGTTCCTTGCATATTAGGTTTGTTTTCGGGATCCATCTAATTTCCAATTCGTGTTTCCTTGTCTGAGTAGGTTTCGGATTCCAGCAATCTTTTGCGTAGAAGAGGTTGGTTTCCAAAAAAAAAGAGTCCGGAAACCACCCTCCATTTAGGCCCAAAATTTTCCGAAAACGCACTTGACAAAAAAAATTCTGGCTATCCTATTTTTAGGTGTTTCTAAGCGTATTGAGACAGTCGCCGTTATAGAAAGTTTTTTTTTGACCCGTTTCCAGTTTTTGGGTCTAGGCAGTCGAAAAAAAAATTGGTCGAAAAAATTTCGTGCCCATCCTGTCAGTTTGACCTGGGAAGAGTTTTGAGACACTCGCCATTATAGTGATTTTTCGTAAAAAAAAAAGAGCAGCACAAAAAAAAGAGCGAAAAAATAATAATTCCAGAGTGTGCTTTTCCCTTGTTTACGTGCAGCGCCGTGATTTTGTTAGTGTTCTAGGCTCGCGTCTCTAGCACGGTCTAGCCTAGGACCAGCACAGTACCGTCGTTGAGCGTTTATTCAACTTTGCATCTCTAAATTGATTATTGCTGACCTTTTTTGCTACCATATTATAAGCCTTCCCAGCTCCACATACATCTACGTCGTGCGTTTGATTCTCCCTGGTAATCGCTATATCCAAGCTTTGAGAGTTTTGACTACAACGGTTGCCGATCACCACCTGCTGCTGGGTAAGAACTGGTAAGAATTTGAGATTTGCTTGACGGGTTTGTGATACACCACCACCACTTCTTAGTAGTCTGTAGGATCATATTCTTGTGTGTTTCTATTTGCTGCTAACCATGGTAGGATCGCAAGCCGATGAGACTGATTGGGAGAACCTGACGAACAAACAGCTACATGATAAATTTCAGCAAATGATGAGTGGACAGGTGCAAGATGTGCTAAACAGATTTGACGATGCCATGGAGAAGATAGATGGCATTGAGAAGACGTTTGAAACAAAGCTTGATAGCAAGTTTAATGAATTTCTCGCGCGTTTTCCACAACCACCGCCGGCTGCACCTATCGCACCTCTGCAACGACAACAACTACGCCCCCTTCCGAATCAGTATGGACGAGCTCAGCGTGTTCCTATTGAGCCAGGACAAAATTCTGGTGCCGCTGCTACTGCCGTTGGTGCTTCTTTGGCTCCTGCTACTGCTGCTGCTGGTACCGAGGAGGATGATGAGTATGCGGGCGATTATGAGGATGAGGTTGATCAAAATCAGAACTACGTGCAGCCACCAGCACCACCACCAGCAGGTCGACCTCAGGTATATATTCATAATGGTAGGCCTGCACCACCACCTCAGGTACGAGATGATGTCCATATTCCTAAACTAAAATTGAATATTCCACCATTTGAGGGTAGATATGTTCCTGATATATATCTTACTTGGGAGTTAAAACTGAACAACGTTTTACATGTTTACAATATCCCGAGGAGAGACGGGTTGCTGCTGCTGTTTGTGCTTTCACTAGTTTTGCATGTGTATGGTGGTCTGAACATTGTAGATTATATCCTATTCCCGCTACTTGGGCTGCTTTGAAAACTGCTATGCGTACTCGTTGGGTTCCACCATATTATCAACGTAAATTTCTTCAAAAATTGCAGCGTTTAAGACAAGGAAAAAATTCTGTAGAAGAATATTATCAGGAATTACAAACTGGCATGATTAGATGTGGTATTGTTGAGGAGAATGAAGCTATGCTTGCACATTTTATAGGTGGATTAAATAGAGAGATTCAGACCATTCTAGAGTATAAGGAGTATACTAATATCACTCATTTATTCCATCTTGCTTGTAAAGCTGAACGTGAAGTGCAGGATCGACAAGCATTGGCGCGAACTAACTTTTCTGCAGGTCGACTTTCATCATGGACACCGCGTGCATCCTCTACTTCCACTACACCAGCACCTCCATCAGCTGCTACCTCCAGCCGTGATACAAGAAAGCAGGCACAACCTCCACTATCTGCCAAGAGCGCGCCTGTCGGGCCTACATAGAGCTCTTCTTATTCCATGGCATCAACTAGGCACACCAGTGATATTATTTGTCGTCGTTGTAAGGGAAGAGGTCATTATGCGAGAGAATGCAAATCTCAGCGTGTAATGATTGCTACTGAGGATGGTGGGTATGAGTCCGCTAGTGACTATGATGAGGAGACGTTGGCTCTTATTACACGTGAAGAATACGGTGGAGATGATTCTAATCATGAGACGCAATACATGGCTCCTGAAGATGCTGACAGGTATGAATGTTTAGTTGCTCAACATATTCTGAGTGTGCAGGTCACACAAGCTGAGCAAAATCAGAGGCACAATTTGTTCCATACCAAGGGAGTTGTGAAGGAACGTTCTGTGCGCGTCATCATAGACGGAGGGAGCTGCAACAACTTGGATAGCATGGAGATGGTGGAGAAGCTTTCTCTCACCACAAGACCACATCCACATCCTTACTACATCCAATGGTTCAACAACAGCGGCAAGGTTAAGGTAACACGTACTGTTCGTGTGCATTTTAGTATCTCTACATATGCTGATTATGTTGATTGTGATGTGGTACCTATGCAAGCATGTTCCTTATTACTTGGTAGACCATGGCAATTTGATAAAAATTCTGTACACCATGGTAGAAACAATCAGTATACTCTTGTTCATAAGGATAAAAATATTACTTTGCTTCCTATGACTCCAGATTCTATTTTGAAAGATGATATTAATAGAGCTAATAAAGCAAAACAGGAGAAGAATAAGAGCGAAAATCAGATTGTGGCAAAAGAATTTGAGCAACAAATGAAGCCTAATAATAAACCATCTAGTGTTGCTTCTGAAATAAAATTGAAAAGTGCATGTTTATTTGCCACCAAATCTGATATTGATGAGCTAGATTTCAGCAAATCTGTTTGTTATGCTTTTGTGTGCAAAGAGGCATTATTTTCATTCGAGGACGTGCCTTCCTCTTTGCCTCCTGCTGTCACTAACATTTTGCAGGAGTTCGCTGACGTCTTTCCACAAGACGTGCCACCGGGATTACCGCCTATTCGAGGGATTGGGCATCAGATTGACTTAATTCCCGGTGCTTCACTGCCAAACCGTGCGCCATACCGTACCAATCCAGAGGAGACGAAGGAGATTATGCGTCAAGTACAAGAGCTGCTCGACAAAGGTTATATACGTGAATCCCTTAGTCCTTGTGCTGTTCCTATTATTCTAGTGCCGAAAAAGGATGGTACATCACGTATGTGTGTTGATTGTAGAGGCATTAATAATATTACTATTCGTTATCGTCATCCTATTCCTAGGCTAGATGATATGCTTGATGATTTGAGTGGCTCTATAATATTCTCCAAAGTTGATTTGCATAGTGGATACCATCAAATTCGTATGAAATTGGGGGATGAATGGAAAACGGCATTTAAAACTAAGTTTGGATCATATGAGTGGTTAGTCATGCCTTTTGGGTTAACTAATGCACCTAGTACTTTCATGAGATTAATGAACGAAGTTTTACGTGCTTTCATTGGACGATTTGTGGTAGTTTACTTTGATGACATATTGATTTATAGCAGATCTTTGGACGAACATTTGGAACATTTACGTGCTGTTTTTATTGCTCTATGTGATGCACGTTTGTTTGGTAACCTTGGGAAGTGCACCTTTTGCACCGACCGAGTGTCTTTTCTTGGTTATGTTGTTACTCCACAGGGAATTGAAGTTGATAAAGCCAAGATTGAAGCTATTGAGAGTTGGCCGCAGCCCAAAACGGTCACACAAGTGAGGAGTTTTCTTGGCCTCGCTGGTTACTATAGGCGTTTTGTGAGAGATTTCAGCACCATTGCTGCACCTCTCAATGAGCTTACAAAGAAGGATGTGCCTTTTGTTTGGGGTACTACATAGGAAGAAGCCTTCACGGTATTGAAAGATAAGTTGACACATGCTCCTTTACTCCAACTTCCTGATTTTAATAAGACTTTTGAGCTTGAATGTGATGCTAGTGGAATTGGATTAGGAGGTGTGTTATTACAAGATGGCAAACCTGTTGCATACTTTTCTAAAAAATTGAGTGGGCCTAGTCTGAATTATTCTACTTATGATAAAGAATTATATGCTCTTGTTCGGACTTTAGAAACATGGCAACATTATTTATGGCCCAAAGAATTTGTTATACATTCTGATCATGAATCTTTGAAACATATTAAAAGTCAAGCTAAACTGAATCGTAGACATGCTAAATGGGTTGAATTCATTGAGACTTTCCCTTATGTCATTAAACACAAGAAGGGTAAAGAAAATGTTATTGCTGATGCATTGTCTCGTCGCTATACTATGCTTTCACAACTTGACTTCAAAATATTTGGTTTGGGGACCATCAAAGATCAATATGTGCATGATGCTGATTTTAAAGATGTATTGCAGAATTGTAAAGAAGGAAGAACATGGAACAAGTTTGTCGTTAATGATGGATTTGTGTTCCGTGCTAACAAGCTATGCATTCCAGCTAGCTCCGTTCGTCTTTTGTTGTTGCAGGAGGCGCATGGAGGAGGACTAATGGGACACTTTGGCGTGAAGAAGACGGAGGACGTACTTGCTACACATTTCTTTTGGCCAAAGATGAGACGGGATGTTGAGCGTTTTATTGCTCGCTGCACTACATGTCAAAAAGCTAAGTCACGACTCAATCCTCATGGTTTATATATGCCTTTGCCTGTACCTAGTGTTCCTTGGGAGGATATATCTATGGACTTTGTTTTAGGTTTATCTAGAACAAAGAAGGGGAGGGATAGCATATTTGTTGTCGTGGATAGATTCTCGAAAATGGCACACTTTATACCATGCCATAAAAGCGATGATGCTGTTAATGTTGCTGATTTGTTCTTTTGTGAAATTATTCGCTTGCATGGTGTGCCAAATACTATAGTTTCAGATCGTGATACTAAATTTCTTAGCCACTTTTGGAGATGTTTATGGGCTAAGTTGGGGACTAAACTGCTTTTTAGTACTACTTGTCACCCCCAAACTGATGGACAAACTGAAGTAGTCAATAGAACATTGTCTACTATGCTTAGGGCTGTTCTAAAGAATAATAAGAAAATGTGGGAGGAATGCTTGCCTCATATTGAATTTGCTTATAATCGTTCATTGCATTCTACTACTAAGATGTGCCCTTTTGAAGTTGTGTATGGTTTCCTACCTCGTGCACCTATTGATTTGTTGCCTCTTCCATCTTCGGAGAAGGTTAATTTTGATGCTAAAGAACGTGCTGAATTGATTTTAAAAATGCATGAGTTAACTAAGGAAAACATTGAGCGTATGAATGCTAAATATAAACTTGCTGGAGATAAGGGTAGAAAATATGTTGTGTTTGCACCTGGAGATCTTGTTTGGTTACATTTGCGTAAGGATAGATTTCCTGATTTGCGCAAATCAAAGTTAATACCACGTGCTACTGGTCCCTTTAAGGTGTTGGAGAAAGTAAATGATAATGCATATAAACTTGAGCTGCCTGCAGATTTTGGGGTTAGTCCCACTTTTAACATTGCAGATTTGAAGCCATATTTGGGTGAGGAAGATGAACTTCCGTCGAGGACGACATCATTTCAAGAAGGAGAGGATGATGAGGACATCAATACCATTGTTACACCCACAGCCCCTGCTGCTATACATACTGGACCAATTACTAGAGCTCGCGCACGCCAACTAAATTACCAGGTACTTTCGTTTCTTGGTAATGATTCTAATGTTCATGAGAATATGATGCTGCCTAAATTGGATACATTTGTTTTGCTTACAAATGAAGGGCCTAGCTTGGAGAAGGATGAACATTGGAGCAAGAACAAGCATGGAGATGATGGCATGCGCAAGGGGAACAAGAACGGAGTTACAAGTGATGATATCAGGACTTTGAAGCCACCATAATGAGTGCATGAAGCCTTGGACGAAATATACAAGATGCCACTTCATAAATTTCGTCCAGAGGCTATTCTAGGTGCTGCGTCACCTTATTATTGGGCCAGGCCCATGTAATTTCGAAATACATAAGTATAGGCTATTTTTAGAGTCCGTATGTGTGGGGAAACAAGAGATAGGGTTAGTTTCGGACCCCTTCACCAAGGGCCACGAAATTCACCCCCTCTTCCTCCATATATACAGCCCTTAGGGCACCGTTTAGACTTTGGGTTTTGTTTAGATTAAAAGTTCGCCATAGCTGCAACTTCGCGTACTTCGTTTGTGTTCAACGACCAGACAAAGGCGTCACAGAACCCCACCTTGATCAATAAAGCTTTCATCTTATATTCGCAATATCCAGATTGCAATCTCAGTTTCTTGCTTGTTCTTCGTTTGCTCGCAGGAAACAGACCCTCGTGGTCAGGTTGATCGTCCTCCGGCGTGGTCAATAACCTCTCGGAGTTGGTTTAGCGATTGCTAAGGCGCGACGTCCTCGCACGTTCGTAGTCGGATCATCAAAGTCGACTTCCACTAAAGCGAAATCCACCATCTCATCGAAAGACGGGACACCTTTGCCTCTATCACAGTCCTGGGTCGCCTTTTCTACGTGAAGATCGTGATTACCCTCGAGATCGGCACCTGGGGAGAGCCCATGAAGAATTTGATCATGTGTACGCCCGTGACAACCAACGTCGTGTGCCTTCGCCCCCTCTGAGGGACGGGTCATACGCGCCCTGGCGGTATGACGACAGGCGCCCATATGGTAATGACCGTGGAGTTTCAGTCGACCCAAGAGAGCCTGGGTTCTACGCAAGGTCAGTCCTTGTACAAGGTTTGGTTGACTGGAACAGAGCATACGCAGAAGGGTTGGATAGAGATCGGCCAACTAGAAGCAGAGTGCATGTTTCCGGCCCCGAGTGCTTCAGAAAAGCCATCCGAGCCGCTAAGATCCCTCACAACTTCAGGTTGGCGACAGGCGTAAGTAAGTTCACCGGAGAGTCAAAGCCTGAGACTTGGTTGGAGGATTATCGAGTGGCTGTGCACATTGGTGGTGGCAACGATGAGGTGGCCATGAAACACCTCCCTTTGATGCTTGAAGGTTCCACCGGAGCTTGGTTGAATCAGTTGGCCCCTGGGAGCATTTTCAATTGGAAAGAGTTAGCCCGAGTGTTTACCAAAACATTTGAGGGCACTTGTAAGTGACCTGCTGGTTTGACAGAATTGCAGCATTGTGTGCAGAAACAAAATGAGACTTTGAGAGACTATATCCAGAGGTGGACTACCCTTCATCACATAGTGGAGAACATGTCGGAGCACCAAGCAGTTTGCGCCTTTAAAGAAGGTGTTCACTACAGAGAGCTCAATCTAAAGTCCAGTCGGACCGAAGACATGTCTCTGACTCGGATGATGGAGATTGCCTCGACACGCTAAAGGCGAAGAGGAAGACCGACTCTGGAGAGGCAAAAATAAGTTAGTCGCCCAGGACACCGGAGGAGGAAACTCCAGTCAGAAGCAGAAACGGAAAGCTGAGGCTACAGGTCCTGCTGAGGCAGCAGTTTTGATTCAAGGGAAGTTCAAGGGGAAGCCTAAAGGGCCTTGGACCCCTAAAAAAGTGAAAGATCAAGCAGGAAATGATGTGCTTGATTTACCGTGTCATATACACACCAAAAAGGATGAATAGGGAAATTTGATTCTTCCCAAGCATACCACTCCACAGTGTCGACTCTTGATTCAGAGCTTCCGAGAGAGCCAGCCCAGTAAAAAGGACAAAGAGTCTGATAAGGAGGAAGACAAAGAGGAAGATGGTGGTTACCCCAATGTTAATGCCACTTTGGTGATTTTTGCTGACCTCGAGAGCAAAAGTCGACTGAAAGTTATTAACAGAGAAGTAAACATGGTTGCTCCGGCAACAGCAAGATATTTGAAGTGATCAAAACCCCCTATTACATTCGACCAGTCCGACCACCCAGTTGCTACCCCTGGGCGGCAAGCGTTGGTGGTCGACCCAGTCGTTGGGGGCACCCGATTTACCAAGGTTTTGATGGACTGTGGCAGTGGTTTGAATATATTGTACGCTGAGGCCCTCCGAGGGATGGGCATTCCGATGTCCAAGCTCAGTGAGAGCAACATGAAATTCCATGGTGTCATTCCAGGAAAGAAAGCCGACTCACTTGGTCAGATCACTATTGATGTGGTTTTCGGTGATTCAAAGAATTACCGTAAGGAAAAGTTGACGTTTGAGGTGGTGGATTTTGACAGTGCCTATCATGCTATTCTAGGCAGACCTGCTTATGCTCGTTTCATGGCTCAACCGTGTTACGTATACCTCAAGTTGAAGATGCCTGGCACCAATGGCGTGATCACAGTCACTAGAAATTGGCAGAGAGCAGAAGATTGCCTCCAGAAGAACTCAAAGATCACCCATGAACAAATGGTAGCAGTAGAAATGCAAGAGTTACAGAAGAATGCAGATCCAAGTGATTTGTTACGTGCCACGAGACCTGCTTGTCCGCATTTCAGTCGTTTGGTGAAACAAAGCCGGTTCACATTCACCCGACCAATCCCAATGCTGCTTCGACTCATATCTCCACAACACTCGACAGCAAATAGGAAAAGGCGCTCATCCAGTTCCTTTGTGAGAACTGGGACATCTTCGCATGGAAGCCATCTGACATGCTGATACGTCTCCAACGTATTTATAATTTTTGATTGTTCCATGCTATTATATTACCCATTTTGGATGTTTATGGGCTTTACTTTACACTTTTATATCATTTTTGGGACTAACCTACTAACCGGAGGCCTAGCCCGTATTGCTGTTTTATGCCTATTTCAATGTTTCAAAGAAAAGGAATATCAAACGGAGTCCAAACGGAATGAAAACTTCGGGAGCGTGATTTTTGGAACAAACGTGATCCAAAGACTTGGAGTGCAAGTCAAGAAGCAATCGAGGAAGCCACGAGGGTGGAGGGCGCCTCCCCCACTACTGGGCGCGCCCCCTATCTTGTGGGCCCCTCGGGCGTCACCGACCTACTTCTTCCTCCTATATATACCCACGTACCCCGAGAACATCAAAGGCGACCACGAAAAACTATTTCCACCAACGTAACCTTCTGTATCCGCGAGATCCCATCTTGGAGCCTTCGCCGGCGCTCCGCCGAAGGGGGAATCAACCACGGAGGGCTTCTACATCAACACCATAGCCTCTCTGATGAGTTGTGAGTAGTTTACCACAGACCTTCGGGTCCATAGTTATTAGCTAGATGGCTTTCTCTCTCTCTCTTTGAATCTCAATACCATGTTCTCCTTGATCTTCTTGCATATCTATTTGATGTAACTCTTTTTGCGGTGTGTTTGTCGAGATCCGATGAATTGTGGGTTTATGATCAAGTTTATCTATGAGAAATATTTGAATCTCCTCTGAATTCTTTTATGTGTGATTAAGTTATCTTTGCAAGTCTCTTAGAATTATCAGATTGGTTTGGCCTACTAGATTGATCTTTCTTGCAATGGGAGAAGTGCTTAGCTTTGGGTTCAATCTTGCGGTGTCCTTTCCTAGTGACAGCAGGGGCAGCAAGGCACGTGTTGTATTATTGCCATCGAGGATAAAAAGATGGGGTTTATATCATATTGCATGAGTTTATCCCTCTACATCATGTCATCTTTCTTAATGCGTTACTCTGTTCTTTATGAACTTAATACTCTAGATGCATGCTGGGTATCGGTCGATGTGTGGAGTAATAGTAGTAGATGCAGGCAGGAGTCGGTCTACTTGTAACAGATGTGATGCCTATATACATGATCATGCCTAGATAATCTCATAATTATTCACTTTTCTATCAGTTGCTCGACAGTAATTTGTTCACCCACCGTAATACTTATGCTATCTTGAGAGAAGCCACTAGTGAAACCTATGGCCCCCGGGTCTATCTCTTATCATATAAGCTTTCAATCTACTTTTATTTGCATCTTTACTTTTCCAATCTATATTATAAAATACCAAAAATATATTTATCTTATCATACTATTTCTATCAGATCTCACTTTCGCAAGTGGCCGTGAAGGGATTGAAAACCCCTTTATTGCGTTAGTTGCGAGTTCTTGTTTGTTTGTGTAGGTGCGTGGGACTTTTGAGGAGCCTCCTACTGGATTGATACCTTGGTTCTCAAAAACTGAGGGAAATACTTATGCTACTATTGCTGCATCACCCTTTCCTCTTCAAGGAAAACCAACGCAAGCTCAAGACGTAGCACATGCCAGGTGTACCCAGGGGACTGGCTGAGCACCATTTGCGAGTCGACCCAAAAGCAAAACCCGTTAAAGAGAATCTCCGTTGGTCCGCCGCGGAGAAGAGGAAGGCAATTGGAGAGGAGGTGGCTCGGCTTCTGGCTGCTGAGTTCATCCGTGAGATATACCACTCCGAGTGGCTCGCCAATGTTTTTATGGTCCCCAAGAAAGATAAGTCACTTCGAATGTGTATTGATTTCAAGCATATCAATCGGGCCTGCCCAGGATCATTTTCCTCTAGCCCGCATCGACCAGATAGTCGACTCAACTACAGGGTGTGAGCGATTGTCCTTTTTGGATGCTTATTCCGGGTACCATCAGATCCAGCTGTATGGACCCGACGAGATAAAAACAACTTTCATCACCCCATTCAGGTGTTTTTGCTATGTTACTATGCCCTTTGGCCTCAAGAATGTTGGCGCGAGTTCATGTGCATGATTCAGAAGTGCCTGCTCACTCAAATCAATTTGAATGTGGAAGCATACATGGATGACATAGTGGCCAAGTCATGCAAAGGTTCCGACCTACTAACTGACCTCGCTGAAACCTTTGCCAACTTAATAAGATATGATATCAAGCTCAATCCGTCAAAGTTCACATTCGGAGTCCCAGGTGGAAAGTTACTCGGTTTCCTTGTTTCTAAATGAGGGCTCGACGCAAACCCAGAGAAAGTTGGCACGATCCTACGAATGAAACGCCACGTGCGTGTTCATGATGTTTAGAAGCTTACTGGTTGTTTGGCTGCATTGAGTTGATTCATCTCACGCCTTGGTGAAAAGGCATTACCTCTTTACCGACTGATGAACAAGTCTGACAAGTTCGAGTGGAATGATGAAGCTGAAGCAACTTTTGAAGAGCTCAAAGCCCTGCTTTCCACCCAGCCGGTGCTTGCTACTCCAATCAGCAAAGAGCCTTTACTACTTTACATCGCAGCCACTGGACAGGTTGTCAGCATAGTTGTAGGACCTTGAGAAGAGGTGTCTAGAGGGGGGTGATTAGACACTAAGTACCAAAGTTGCAGTTTTTAACTTCTTTAAGTTTAAGTGGAGTTTAGGCACAAGTTTAACATTCACAATACATAACAAGCAAGCATGCAAAGAGTATATGAGCAGCGGAAAGTAAAGCATGCAACTTGCAAGAATGTAAAGGGAAGGGTTTTGGAGGATTCAAACGCAATTGGAGACACGGATGTTTTTGTCGTGGTTCCGATAGGTGGTGCTATCGTACATCCACGTTGATGGAGACTTCAACCCACGAAGGGTAACGGTTGCGCGAGTCCACGGAGGGCTCCATCCACGAAGGGTCCACGAAGAAGCAACCTTGTCTATCCCACCATGGTCGTTGCCCACGAAGGACTTGCCTCACTAGCGGTAGATCTTCACGAAGTAGGCGATCTCCTTGCCCTTACAAACTCCTTGGTTCAACTCCACAATCTTGTCGGAGGCTCCCAAGTGACACCTAGCCAATCTAGGAGACACCACTCTCCAAGAAGTAACAAATGGTGTGTTGGTGATGAACTCCTTGCTCTTGTGCTTCAAATGATAGTCTCCCCAACACTCAACTCTATCTCATAGGATTTGGATCTGGTGGGAAGAAGATTTGAGTGGAAAGCAACTTGGGGAAGGCTAGAGATCAAGATTCATATGGTAGGAATGGAATATCTTGGCCTCAACACATGAGTAGGTAGTTCTCTCTAAGAAAATGTATGTTGGAAGTGTAGGTTTGTTCTGATGGCTCTCTTCACGAATGAAGAGGAGGTGGAGGGGTATATATAGCCTCCACACAAAATCTAACCGTTACACACAATTTACCAAACTCGGTGGGACCGAATCAACAAACTCGGTCCGACCGATTTAGTAAACCTAGTGACCGTTAGGATTTTCGGTGGGACCGATATGCAACTCGGTAGGACCGATGACCGATTTTGGTAATTAGCTAACCAGAGAGTTGGTCAGGCAAACTCGGTTGGACCGATTACACAAACTCGGTTGGACCAATTTTGGTAATGAGTCAACCAGGAAGTTTGCATTGTAATCTCGGTAGTACTGATTGCTCAAACTCGGTGAGACTGATTTTGGTAATGGACATACACAGAGAGATTACAATCCCATCTCGATGAGACCGAGATCCCTATCGGTGAGACCGATTTGCCTAGGGTTTGTGGCAGTGGCTATGACATCTGAACTCGGTGGCGCCGGATAGAAAGAATCGGTGTGGCCGAGTTTGACTTTAGGTTTAGGTCATATGTGGAGAAGTGGGAAAGTAGTTGAGGGTTTTGGAGCATATCACTAAGCACTCTGGAGCAAGAAACTCATTAAGCAACACCTCATCTCTTCTTGATAGTATTGGCTTTTCCTATAGACTCAATGTGATCTTCGATCACTAAAATGTAAAATGAAGATTCTTGAGCTTGAAGCTTGAGCCAATCCTTTGTCCTTAGCATCTTGAAGGAGTTCCCACATCCTTTAGTCCATGCCACTCCATTGTTGAACTTATCTGAAACATACTAGATAGAAGTGTTAGTCCAACAAGAGATATGTTGACATTAATTACCAAAACCACCTAGGGAGCACTTGTGCTTTCAATCTCCCCCTTTTTGGTAATTGATGACAACTTACATCAAAGCTTTAGATAAAGATATAAAGAATAGCAAGTAAAGCTTTGGAAAGACATGTAACAAGCATAGGCTCCCCCTACATGTATGCAAACATGTGAATATGGAATATAGAAGCATGTGAGAGCATAACCATGAAAGAGCAGGCAATGTGTTACATGTATCTTGGCCATATGCATCAGAGCAAAGAATATTTAAGAAAATACCTTCATGCCCATGAGTCCCTCTTCCAAACAGTATGTACATCAGCAAGAATTCCTCATACACATGATTGTGATGCGTATACTTACCTTGTAGTCTTGAGTTGACTTAGGATGGAATGAACCTGCGTAAACAAGGTTAGATAACGCAGGTACATCTACTAGCCAGAGCAAATAGAATAAACCACAAGAATACCAAGACTGGGATGACATGTAAAGAGTGAGTACTAAGTACCACATTGGATTAGACATGTCCCCAAGAGTAAAGATATGCAATGAATTTAAATGATTTCTTTCCCTTAGATGTCTTGCTCCCCCTGAATCTAGCATGGGATACTGGGAGAAGATAGGAAACAGAAAATCAGAGCTGAAAGATATAAATGAACAGAGCTTATGCAAATAAGCACATATGAACATGTCTTTCCCCTCAAGAAGACATGTAGCATCTCTCCTTTTGAACACCAAGCATCTAGGATCCTTGAGAAATACTTTCTACTTGAGTATTCTCTCCCCCTGGAGATCTCTTTCTCCCCCTGAGGTGATACTCTCTCTCTCTCTCTCTGATGTGATCTCTCTAAGTGATAAGCTTTGATGTGATCTCTCTCTCCCCCTTTGACATCAATTTCCAAGAAGGGTTTGATCCTTGAGTCACAGCACAAAGCATTTATAAAAATGTGATGCTTGTAGAGGACAAGATTCATTGAGTGGAGCTGGATCAGAAGACACGGAATAAGTGGCAAACTGTTTTTCCTGTTATGAAATTGGTGGCACCGAGTGGTATGCTTCGGTTGGACCGAAAACAACAAATCGGTGAAACCGAGCTCATCGCAGAGAAAACACTTGTCACCTCAGCTCACTAGACTAGTAAGATCTCACAAAGATTTGCAAGGAATTACTGAATGATATGCAATGAATTGATTGCATAAAATGCAGAGCAAACAGAAAGAAATCTAGATGAATTTTTTTTGAAAGGGGAAACAAATATGCATGAGACAAATGCAAAAGCACAAAAAGAACACAAGAGAACTTCATCTAGAGATGGTCGGCGACAAAGTCACCTATGTTAGAGTATATTGACTTAGGAGTCAAGTGAGATCACTTGATCATAGGTCATACTCATCGTTTAAGCTCAAAATGGGGTTGCCATTTTTTTGTTTAAGCATCTTGATGTATTCACACCTTGTCGAGTTGCTTTAGCTCATGACTCGAAGTAAAGCTTTTCTAAGATGGAATAACATACCTTGGTTGGTGGTGTTGAACATGTAGTTGAACTTGTGTGGGTTGCTCAAGGTTGATGTAGCTCATCAAGAATTGGGAGCACCACCTGGAATTTGAGTCCATCTACCTACATGGGTTAGTTCTTGCAAGGAAGAGCACTTGTGTATCCAAAAATGACAATCATGAAGCTCAACATAGAATTTGTCAAAGGATATCACTACTAGGGAAAACCCTAGTAGTAGTGCAGGTTTTGAGGCTAGCAGCAGTGCGGGTGGCCGCGCTACTAATAAGGCGCTACAGCTAACTCATAGTAGTAGCGCAGCCCTAACCCGCGCTACTACTGTTGACAATATCAGCAGCGCTTTTTAGGAACGCGCTACTATTAACTAGTTGTAGCGATTTCGCCATCCCTCGCTACTGCTATATCTTTCATCATTTTCCCATTACCCCTTTCCCTTTCAGTTTCCCTTTCAGATACTAGATACTAGGTACTGCTAGTAGATATCAAATTCATAAACCATTACTAGGTAGTACTCCCTTTGTTCCAAATTACTCGTCGTGGATTTAGTTCAAACCACGACGAGTAATTTGGAACGAAGGGAGTACTAGATAACAATTTCATGCATAGTCAACATGCATCCTCAAGCGATACAAGGTCATATCAACGGCCATCATCATATGTAGTTCTAGATGATATCGACGACGATCATCATATGTAGTTCTAGATGATATAGCCACACACACATATGTAGTTCTAGATGATATCGAAGACAATCATCATCCTCAAGCCTGGGCGGTTAGTGTTCCTGATAGTAATTAGGATGGCATGTCCAACACGAAGATTCTTGCCATCGAGGAATTTCTTCCACCCAACCGAGTTTAAGTGTGTGTGACCGTTAGTGTCCACGCGGTAAGTACAGGTTGCGACGGAGCCCCTTGCAGTAAGGCGTAGTCCAGCTGAGCCTTCTTCATCAGGCTCGATACCATAACTCACAGATATGCTCTTTGCCAATTTATGAATAAGAAAAACATATCAATTAATAAATAGCCTCGCAAATAAGTACATATGGATTATCTACACTATTAATAGTTTCCTTAGATTCTACACTAATAAGCATGTGATCGAACTCTACACTAAAACATATCATCGACTAGATTCCACACAACATACCATATCATTGGACTGTACACTAAGTAATTCATCGGATAATTTGCATTTGTAAGTATAACATACCATATCATGTCGATCAACCATGGTATTTGTCAAGCGGGTCACGAATGGCACCCCGACAAAGTCAGCACGTGGCGGAATTATGTCCCACAGGTTGGACACCTCCTCCTCACTCAGCCTTGTTCTTTGAGCTACGATGGCTTCATGAAGTGGGTCCTCATCATCTTCATCGAGTGGGTCCTTATTATTTTCATCATCTTCATCATCTTCATCATCTTCCACCAGGTTGAGATAAATGACAGCTAGCTTGGGTCTTTCTGCTCGGAAGGAGAAGCTGATCAACTCACCGCCAGTAAGACGCATGCGAGCGATGAAACGGGCCCATCCATCTCCTCCAATCTGCGACATATTGCGTCCTTTCTCGACCTCCATGGTGTACGGCCCACCAGGAGCCTCAAATGTCACAGTGTCTCCTGTCAGCTTGTTGAATTTCAACCTCACATTGCATGGGACGATCTGTGTAAAATAAGCAAAATGACACAATGCAGTAATGCCAACACTAAAAATAAAATAGTTATTACATTTCATCTAATTTCTTACCGCCGCGTGACGAAAACTCGGCTGGAAGTAGATGCCGAGCAGCTTGCCAGTTGCAAGGCTGCTGGCGCATCTTGACTTGCATAGTCGACATAGTGGTGGTGGTGGCGCCATTTTTCCTAAAGCAATATGAGCAAAGGATTAACGATCAACTAAATCAAAATGTTCTAAGTGAACTAAATCAACTAGCCTACTAAATCAACTAAATCAAAATGTTCTAAATCAACTAAATCAACTAGCCTACTAAATCAACTAAATCAAAATGTTCTAAGTCAACTAAATCAACTAGCCTACTAAATCAACTAAATCATATCAACTAAATCAAAATGTTGCATATGAACTAGCCTACTAAATCAACTAAATCAAAATTTTCTAAGTCAACTAAATCAACTAGCCTACTAAATCAACTAAATCAAAATTTTCTAAGTCAACTAAATCAACTAGCCTACTAAATCAACTAAATCAAAATGTTCTAAATCAACTAAATCAACTACCCTACTAAATCAATTAAATCAAAATGTTCTAAATCAACTAAATCAACTAGCCTACTAAATCAACTAAATCAACTAAATCAAAATGTTCTAAGTTAACTAAATCAACTAGTCTACTAAATCAACTAAATTATATCAACTAAATCAAAATGTTGCATATGAGCAGGAGGGAGAAGGAGGGGCGACTCGAGGAGGGAGAAGAGAGTAGGATGGAGGAGGAAGGCGGAGCGAGGAGGGGCCGGCCGGCGCGGCCAGATGAGGGAGGACGGAGGAGGAAGGCGGAGCGAGGAGGGGCCGGCCGGCGCGGCCAGTTGAGGGAGGACGGAGGAGGAAGGCGGAGCGAGGAGGGGCCGGCCAGCGGCGAGTGGAGAGGGAGGACGGAGGAGGAGGCCGGTACCGAGTCCAGCAAGGAGGAGGAGGTGACGGCGCACGGCGCGGACGGAGGAGGGGCGACGGGGGTGGACCGGCGCGCGGCGCAGACGGAGGATTGAGTGTGTGACTGAGTGGATTGGATAGAGGAGATAGGGGTGGGAGATGAATGGCTTAGCAGTAGCGTGTTGTAGGAAAAGACGCTACTGCTAAGCTATCTAGCAGCAGCGCCTTTCACAATAAAGCGCTACTGCTATGTGTCAGCATGTAAAAATAGACTTTGTTCAATATATCAAAAATACATTAATCATCAACGATCTTTTTGTGTACAATCTGATTTGTCAATATGAGTCCTCACCGATTTAGGAACAGGTGAAGACTCATATTGCAGCCACAAATTCTACACATAGAGTTCAATGAAGACGAAGTGCTTGTCAAAGTTTGAGAAGTAACATATTTAAGGTTGTAGAAACTCTCTTCACGGAGCGAGGTGGGACTAAATTTTCATAGGAAACTTAGCAGTAGCGCTTATCTGAGAAATGCGCTGCTACTATGCTATGTAGCAGTAGCGCGCGTAGCTATAACGCGCTGCTGCTATAACTAGCCTCGCGGCGGCCCCGTGGGAATTATAGCAGCAGTGCGTCTTTGAGGGGGCACGCTACTGCTATATTTATTTCAGCAGCGAGTTTCGGCTGGGCACGCTACTGCTAATTAGTAGCAGCGAGTTATTTTAAAGCGCGCTGCTGATAAGATTCTGTGTATAGGCTTTTCCCTAGTAGTGTATGTTTGAATGGTTCCGTGCTTCCTTGTCTTCAACCACCATAGTGTAGAAACTTGGTGATGTAGAGATTGCTCAAGATGTGAGTAGATTACAATCTCATGGAATTTGATTCAACCAAGTACCTACATGGGCTATATAACATGCAAGATGCAAATATGTCCAAGACATAAGATCTTCATCATAAGAGAAATATCAAGGATTAGTCATAAGCTCATATCTTGCATGTGTCCAATGGAGTTTCTACTCCAGGTTTGAAGCATCTATGATGTTCAATTCTCCTCTTAACCTGCAAAACACTTTCTCATCAAGAGGTTTAGTGAATATATCCGCTAATTGCTTTTCGGTGCGAACATGCTTAAGATTAATGTCACCCTTAGCAACATGATCTCGAATGAAATGATGACGAACTTCAATATGCTTAGTTCGAGAATGTTGTGCGGGATTATGACCAATTTTGATAGCACTTTCATTGTCACAAAGCAATGGAGCATGTTTCACATATATCCCATAATATTTAAGAGTTTGCGTCATCCAAAGTAATTGAGCACAACATGAACCAGCAGCAATGTATTCCGCTTCGGCGGTGGCTAAGGATGCCGAGTTTTGTTTCTTGGAAGACCAAGACACAAGAGATCTACCAGGAAATTGACAAGTACCTGAAGTGGACTTTCTATCAACCTTGTCTCCGGCATAGTCCGAGTCGGAGTAGCCAACAAGATCTAAAGAGGCCCTCTTAGGATACCAAATGCCAAAATTTGGTGTATGGATTAAGTATCTCACAATCCTTTTCACGGCCTTAAGATGACATTCTTTAGGAGCAGCTTGATATCGTGCACACATGCACACACTTAACATGATATCGGGACGTGAAGCACATAGATATAACAATGAACCAATCATAGAGCGATAAACTTTTTGATCAACCGGTTCACCATCTTTGGTCAAGTCAAGATGTCCACTAGTAGGCATGGGTGTAGACATACCTTTGCACTCTTGCATATTGAACTTCTTGAATAAGTCCTTGGTGTACTTCGTTTGAGAAACAAAAGTACCTTCCTTAGTTTGCTTGATTTGCAACCCAAGAAAGAATTTGAGTTCACTCATCATAGACATCTCAAACTTCTCCGACATTAGCTTCCCAAACTTTTCACTAAAATGAGGGTTAGTTGAACCAAATATAATATCATCAACATAGATTTGGCACACAAATAGTTCTCCATTAACCCTTTTAGTAAAAAGTGTGGAATCAATTTTCCCAATTTCAAAGCCTTTTTCAATGAGGAACTTGGTCAAGCATTTATACCACGCTCTAGGAGCTTGTTTTAGACCATAAAGGGCTTTGTGAAGTTTGTAAACATGATTTGGTTTCTTAGGATTGACAAAGCCGGGAGGTTGCTTAACATAAACTTCCTCCTCTATTTCACCATTTAGAAAAGCACTTTTAATGTCCATTTGGTACAAGGTGATATCATGGTGATTAGCATAGGCAAGTAAGATGCGAATGGACTCAAGTCTAGCAACGGGAGCGTAAGTCTCACCATAGTCCATACCTTCGACTTGTGTGTAGCCTTGGGCGATGAGACGTGCTTTGTTGCGAACTACTTGTCCATCTTCATCTTGCTTGTTGTGAAACACCCATTTGGTACCGATGATGTTGTGGTTGTTGTCGGGCTTCTCAACCAATGTCCAAACTTGGTTCCTCTCAAAGTTGTGTAGCTCTTCATGCATAGCATTTATCCAATCCGGATCTTCCAATGCTTCTTCGACCTTCGTAGGTTCAATGCTAGAGATGAAAGAATAGTTTTCACAAAAGTTAGCTAAACGAGTTTTGGAGCGAGTGATTCTCCCGGTTTGAATATCATTGTAGATTTGCTCGATGGGATGGTCTTTAGCAATTCTTGCTCGAACTCGTGAAAGCTTTTTCTTGGTTCTTGGTTGAACTTCTTCATATTGTTCTTCTTCTTGGCCTTCTTCATTGTTGGCGTTGTCGTTCTCTTGTCGTGGTGGAGAAGGAGGTTGTTGACGTTCATCTTGATGCACTTCCTCGTTTTCTTCATCTTGGTGTGTCCCACTTGTGGATGCTTCCGTATCAACTCTTGGTTCACCTTGTCGTGAAGTAGAAGCTTCCACTTGGACGGACGAGGTACTCTCCTTCACTTCCGTTGGACGGACCTTGCCAATAGACAAGTCTTGGATTGCTTCCAAAGGATCTTTGTCTCCTACATCAATTGGCAATTGCTCTACTTGCGAGCTGTTAGATTCATCAAACTTCACATCTACCATCTATTCAACCTTTCGGGTGAAATTGTTGTAGACACGGTAAGTGTGAGAGTTTGAGCCATAACCTAGTGGGAAACCTTCATGAGACTTAGGAGCAAATTTAGAACGAGGATGCTTATCAAGAATGTAGCACTTTGAGCCGAATACTCGAAAGTATCCAACTTGGGGTTTGTTACCAGTGAGGAGCTCGTATGTCGTCTTGCCGAGTAGCTTGTAAAGATACAAGCGATTTTTTGCATGACAAGCTGTCTCAACCGCTTCTGCCCAAAAGTGCTTCGATGTCTTGTACTCATCAAGCATCGTTCTCGCCATTTCGATGAGCGTCCGGTTCTTCCTCTCAACAACTCCATTTTGTTGAGGTGTGTACGTAGCCGAGAACTCGTGTGAAATCCCTTCTTCGTCAAGAAAGGTGTCCACATTTGCGTTCTTGAACTCCGTTCCGTTGTCACTGCGAACCTTCTTGATCTTCACTTCAAATTGATTTTGGGCCTTCCTAGCGAAGTTTTTGAAGATCTTTTGGACCTGCGATTTATCATCGAGAAAGAACACCCACGTAAATCTTGAAAAATCATCAACTATAACTAGACCAAAAGAATTTCCACCGAGACTCTTGTAAGAGTTGGGTCCAAAAAGATCCATGTGAAGTAGCTCTAGTGACCTCCTTGTGGTCATGATGTTCTTCACGGGATGCCTTCCTCCAATCTGTTTACCTGCTTGACAAGCGCTGCAAAGTCTATCCTTATCAAATATGACATCGTTAGCACCAAGGATATGATTCCCTTTAATAAGCTTGTTAAGGTTTCGCATGCCAACGTGACCTAGTCGTCTATGCCATAACCAACCTTTTGAGGATTTAGCAATGAAGCAAGTTTTAGGTTGAGCCTTTTTAGTGAAATCAACAATGTATAGATCACCTCTACGCACACCGGTAAAGACCATTTTATGACTATCTCTACGAAACACTTGGCAATCTACTTCAGTAAGTAGGACATTGAAACCGAAATCAGCAAGTCTAGATATTGAAAGTAAGTTGTAGCCAAGAGATTCAACGAGCATGACATTTTGAATGGAGCTATCATGTGAGATGGCCACCTTACCGAGGCCAACCACCTTACCCTTTGAGTTGTCACCGAAAGTGATATACTTTCGAGGACTATCATTTTCAGCAAGCTCACAAAACATGTCTTTATCTCTGGTCATGTGATCGGTACATCCACTGTCAAGAACCCATTCCTTTCCTCCTGACATATGTCCCCGAAGATTTGCCATAAGACCAAAATGTCTCATTGCATCATCAAGATAGAAGTCACTATCATCATCCTCATCATAGTATCCATGTTCAACATCGTCATGTGGTGGATCAAATCCTAGAGAGGGTAATTCGTTAGAGTGAGTTTGACAATGATCTTGCTTATGAATTTTTATAGCTTCGGAAATAATATCACTAATAATTCCAACATCTCCTTTGGCACGCATAAGGTTTGTAAGTTCAAATAGACGATCACCAAACATAGGATCACTAGTATTCATCTTACTCAAAGCAATAGACTTATGGAGAATTTCATCTAGATTTTTCAAGGAATAATTTGGAAAGCGTTCCTCAAGAAATTTCCATATAGTGTAGGCACACTTAAGAGTAGGCAAACATCCAATCAAGTTTCTAGGCAATCCTCTAATGATAAGATTAATAGTTCTAAGATTCCTAATCATGTCAATTGATTCATCAAGGGTAGGATGCATAGGATCAACATGAGGTGCACAAGGGCTAGCAATGTACTTGTTCAAATGATATTGATTGAAAATTACAAGCATCTCATTTTTTTACTCATGAAAATACTCTCCATCAAGTATAGGCACTCTATGTCTAAGACTCCCCAAAGTTGACTCATCCATCTTCCTCCAATGGTGATTAAACCAAGGCAATGGAGACCAATGCTCTGATACCACTTGTAGCACCTTGAGAAGAGGTGTCTAGAGGGGGGTGATTAGACACTAAGTACCAAAGTTGCAGTTTTTAACTTCTTTAAGTTTAAGTGGAGTTTAGGCACAAATTTAACATTCACAATACATAACAAGCAAGCATGCAAAGAGTATATGAGCAGCGGAAAGTAAAGCATGCAACTTGCAAGAATGTAAAGGGAAGGGTTTTGGAGGATTCAAACGCAATTGGAGACACGGATGTTTTTGTTGTGGTTCCGATAGGTGGTGCTATCGTACATCCACGTTGATGGAGACTTCAACCCATGAAGGGTAACGGTTGCACGAGTCCACGGAGGGCTCCACCCACAAAGGGTTCACGAAGAAGCAACCTTGTCTATCCCACCATGGTCGTCGCCCACGAAGGACTTGCCTCACTAGCGGTAGATCTTCACGAAGTAGGCGATCTCCTTGCCCTTACAAACTCCTTGGTTCAACTCCACAATCTTGTCGGAGGCTCCCAAGTGACACCTAGCCAATCTAGGAGACACCACTCTCCAAGAAGTAACAAATGGTGTGTTGGGGATGAACTCCTTGCTCTTGTGCTTCAAATGATAGTCTCTCCAACACTCAACTCTATCTCATAGGATTTGGATCTGGTGGAAAGAAGATTTGAGTGGAAAGCAACTTGGGGAAGGCTAGAGATCAAGATTCATATGGTAGGAATGGAATATCTTGGCCTCAACACATGAGTAGGTAGTTCTCAGAAAATGTATGCTGGAAGTGTAGGTTCGTCCTGATGGCTCTCTTCACGAATGAAGAGGAGGTGGAGGGGTATATATAGCCTCCACACAAAATCTAACCGTTACACACAATTTACCAAACTCGGTGGGACCGAATCAACAAACTCGGTTGGACCGATTTAGTAAACCTAGTGACCGTTAGGATTTTCGGTGGGACCGATATGCAACTCGGTAGGACCGATATGGTTAGGGTTAGGGCATAACGTAATCTCGGTGAGACCAATTACACAAACTCGGTTGGACCGATTTTGGTAATTAGCTAACCAGAGAGTTGGTCAGGCAAACTCGGTTGGACCGATACACAAACTCGGTAGGACCGATTTTGGTAACGAGTCAACCAGGAAGTTTGCATTGTAATCTCGGTAGTACCGATTGCTCAAATTCGATGAGACCGATTTTGGTAATGGACATACACAGAGAGATTACAATCCCATCTCGATGAGACCGAGATCCCTATCGGTGAGACCGATTTGCCTAGGGTTTGTGGCAGTGGCTATGACATCTGAACTCAGTGGCGTCGGATAGAAAGAATCGGTGTGGCCGAGTTTGACTTTAGGTTTAGGTCATATGTGGAGAAGTGGGAAAGTAGTTGAGGGTTTTGGAGCATATCACTAAGCACTGTGGAGCAAGAAACTCATTAAGCAACACCTCGTCCCTTCTTGATAGTATTGGCTTTTCCTATAGACTCAATGTGATCTTGGATCACTAAATTTTAAAATGAAGAGTCTTGAGCTTGAAGCTTGAGCCAATCCTTTGTCCTTAGCATCTTGAAGGAGTTCCCACATCCTTTAGTCCATGCCACTCCATTGTTGAACTTATCTGAAACATACTAGATAGAAGTGTTAGTCCAACAAGAGATATGTTGACATTAATTACCAAAACCACCTAGGGAGCACTTGTGCTTTCAATAGTGCTCACGGTCGAGCGGGAAGAAGGCAAAGCCTATAAAGTTCAGCGCCCTGTGTACTACATTTCTGAAGTCTTGACTCCGTCCAAGCAGAGATATACTCATTAACAGAAGCTTGTTTATGGAATTTACTTGACCACAAAGAAAGTTGCATACTACTTCTCAGACCACTCGATTTCAGTCGTCAGCGATGCTCCATTGTCAGAAATTCTGAGCAATAGGGATGCAACTGGTCAAGGAGCAAAGTGGGCGATTGAACTCCTTCCGTTGGATATCAAGTTTGAGGCAAAGAAAGCCATCAAGTATCAAGCAATAGCAGATTTCCTCGCGGAGTGGATTGAACAGCAGCAACCGACTTAGATTCACTCAGAACATTGGACTATATTCTTTGATGAATCCAAGATGCTAAATGGCTCTAGTGCAAGAGTGGTTTTAGTATCCCCAAGAGGAGACAAGCTCAGCTATGTCCTCCAAATCCACTTTGATTCTTCAAATAATGAAGCTGAGTAGGAGGCACTGTTGTATGGGTTACGTATGGCCATTTCACTCGGGGTCCGATGCTTGATGGTCTATGGCGACTCAGACTTAGTGGTTAATCAAGTAATGAAGGAATGGGGCATCAGGAGTCTAGCAATGACCAGTTATTGCAATGCAGTAAGAAAGCTAGAGAAGAAGTTCGAGGGGTTAGAGCTTCACCACATACCCCGAATCAAGAATCAAGCTGCTGATGATCTGGCGAAGATAGGTTCCACTCGGAAGCCTATCCCCGGTAATGTGTTCTTGGAGCATCTCCACACCTCGTCAGTACAAGAAGATCCCTTCAAGGAAGAGCCCCCGCAACCGATAAGTTCAACCAATCCGACTGAAGAGTGAAGTCCCAGCTGTAGTCGACTTGGTCATGGAAGTTTTAGTGATCACGCCCGACTGGACGGTGTCTTATATCGCATACCTGCTTAGGCAGGAACTCCCAGAAGATGAAGATGATCCCCGCCAGATCATCCATCGATCCAAATCTTTCACCATGATAAAAGGGCAGCTTTACAGGGAAAGTGTCACAGGAGTGGCTCAGCATTGTATCTCCCCAGAAGAAGGTCGAATGATCTTAAATGAGATCCACTCAGGGACCTGTGGTCACCATGCGTCCTCTCGGACCATCGTGGCCAAAGCATACCGAGCAGGATTCTATTGGCCACGTGCAAATGAGATGGCAAATGCTATAGTCGACAAGTGCGCAGGTTGCCAGTTCTACTCCAACATGTCTCACAAGCCTGCATCCGCCTTGAAGACTATTCCACTCGCTGGCCGTTCGCAGTTTGGGGGTTGGATATGGTTGGACCCTTCAAGACCGGCAAAAGTGGTTTCACTCATTTGCTTGTGGCAGTCGACAAATTCACCAAGTGGATCGAAGCCAAGCCTATCAAGAACCTTGACTCAAGCACTGCCATCAGTTTCATCAAGGAGTTGATATTTAGATATGGAGTCCCTCACAGCATTATCACAGATATTGGCTCCAAC
Source organism: Triticum dicoccoides (assembly GCF_002162155.2). Classification (NCBI taxonomy): domain Eukaryota; kingdom Viridiplantae; phylum Streptophyta; class Magnoliopsida; order Poales; family Poaceae; genus Triticum; species Triticum dicoccoides. The sequence goes on from NC_041389.1 coordinate 295,719,916, forward strand.
TTTTATTTTGATGAGTTCAGGGTGTTTTGTGCTTCCCAAGGCACTCGGGTCGACTACGCATCTGTTGCGCACCCGCAGTCGAATGGGCAAGCAGAAAGGGCGAATGGTTTAATCCTTCAAGGGTTGAAACCCCGACTGATGCGCGACCTCAAGCACGCTGCTGGAGCGTGGGTGAATGAGTTGCCTTCCGTCTTATGGGGATTGAGAACAACTCCTAACTGGTCGACTGACCGAACCCCTTTCTTCATGGTGTATGGTGCTGAAGCTGTGCTTCCAAGTGACTTGCTGCACAACGCTCCCCGAGTGGAACTCTTCTCAGAAGCTGAAGCTGAACAGGCACGCCAGGATGCAGTTGATCTCCTGGAGGAGGAACGTGAGATGGCTCTGGTCCGATCGACCATCTACCAACAAGACCTGCGTCGATTCCATGCCCGTAATGTCAGAGGTCGAGCATTCCAGGAAGGAGACCTTGTACTCCGAGTGCATCAGAAATGACCTCACAAGCTCGCTCTGGCCTGGGAAGATCCCTTCATCATCACCAAGGTGATCCACAATGGGGCGTATCACCTCTACAACGTAGCCAAGATAGAAGACGATCCACTCTCGTGGAATGCGGAGCTGCTCCGCCGTTTCTATACCTAAACCACTTGGATCGACGAGTTGTAATAAGAATCTTTCGGTTTGCTTATCAAAGACAAGATTTTTGCAGTATATTAATGATTGTTTACCCATAAACACATGTGTTCAAATCCCCCAGTGGGTGGCTTAGCTACGAACCTGATTCGCCTAAGTTTCAAAATCACTCCGAGTGAAGACCAACCCTCTCACTCGGGGGCTTAGCCGCGAACCTGATCCGCCTAAGTTTTAAAACCACTCCAAGTGAAGAGCAACCCTCTCACTTGGGGGCTTAGCCGCGAACCTGATTCGCCTAAGTTTCAAAACCATTCTGAGTGGAGAGAAATCCACCCACTCGGGGACATAGCTGCGACCCCATACTCGCCTAAGTTAAAAAACCATTCCGAGTGGAGAGCAATCCTCCCACTCGGGGGCTTAGCTGTGACCCTGTACTCACCTAAGTTAAAAAATCATTCCGAGTGGAGAG
>NC_041389.1:295721326-295766217 GCF_002162155.2 Triticum dicoccoides
CTCGCCTAAGTTAAAAAACCATTCTGAGTGGAGAGCAATCCTCCCACTCGGGGGCTTAGCTGCGACCCCATACTCGCCTAAGTTAAAAAACCATTCCGAGTGGAGAGCAATCCTCCCACTCGGGGGCTTAGCTACGACCCCATACTTGCCTAAGTTAAAAAACCATTCCGAGTGGAGAGCAATCCTCCCACCCGGGGGCTTAGCTGCAACCCCGTACTCGCCTAAGTTAAATGACCGTTCCGAGTGGATAGCATTCCTCCCACTCGGAGGCTTAGCTGCGACCCCGTACTCGCCTAAGTTAAAAAACTATTCCAAGTGGAGAGCAATCCTCTCACTCGGAGGCTTAGTTGCGACCCTGTACTCGCCTAAGTCGCAAAGATCCGCTGAGCTGCGTCACAAGTACAACGTCCGCTCCATCCTGATCCGCAAGGACGGCGAAGTGCCAATCGGACACGTTGTCTGAGCTGCATCACAAGTACAACGTCCGCTCCATCCTGATCCACAAGGACGACGAGGTGCCAACCAAACACGTCATCGGAGCTGCATCACAAGTACAACACCTGTTCCGAGTGGGAAGTCAAGTTCCACTAGGAGTTAAAAAAGATCTAAAAGTGGTCAAGGCAAAGCCACCATATTCAAGAAACAAAACAAGTTCAGATAAACCCAGCAAAGTTCCGAACAAAGGGCAGAAGTACTCAAGCATCAGGCCTGAAAGAGTTTAATGGTTACAAAATCACTCGGCATTCTGAGGCAAATAAAGGTGAGGCATAAAGTTTGTTCACTCGGCAGGAGGAGGGCTTGCTGGCCCAACGAAGCTGTCAAGGTTGATGTCGTCTGCAATACGAGTGGCAGAGTCGATGGAGGTCTCCATGAAGGACTGGAATTGGAGCTTCTTGGTGTTGGCAACCTTGAGAGCCACCAGCTTGTCTTCTTTGACTTCCTTGCAGTGAACTCGGACCAAGGACAGAGCCACATCAGCGCCACAGCAAGCAGACGACTTCTTCCACTCTTGCACTCGACCAGGGATTTTGTTGAGTTGAGTCACCACGGACTCGAGATCGTTTTGGAACTCCACTCGAGGCCAGAGCTCTGCATCGATCCATGACACCACCACTTTTAGATGAGCAAGGTAACCCACAACACTATCAAGACGAGACTCCAATCGCAGCACATTCATCACAACGTCGTCCTTGACGGGAGAGTTTATGGGGTCTAGATCCGTCTCGATCCGCCCAGTCTCTGCCTCAAAGTCTTGACAGAATTCTGCACACCCGGAAAAATGGTGAGTCGACAGCTTTATGATGAGTCGACAGTTGCAAATCAGTCAGACAAGAGAAAGTACCTTCAAGTTTCAGGAGCAACTTCTCAGCGAGTCTTCCTAAATAGGCCTCCAGTTCACCCTTCTTTTGAGTGAGATCTCCAACCTTGTCGGACAGGGTCTCCTTGTCCTTCTTCAGCTTCGTAACTTATTTGTTGGCTTCGGTAACAGCGGTCTTCAGCTTGGCGTTTTCCTCTTCTAACTTGCTGACTAAAGCCAGCTTCTTGTCAGCAAGTTTTGTTTTCTCTCGTGCCTCTCTCTGTGTTGCGGCAAGGTCAAGGTCCTTCTGCTCTAGAGCCTGCTTCATTTTGACTAAAGAAATAACATTCTTCAAACGAGCCTGGAGTTGACGATTTTCACTACGCACATCTGTTCGAGTGGAGTCACTCGGTTCAAAAGACTAAAAGGGAAAACTATAAGGTGGACAGTCGGCGAGTTATTACCTCCCATAGCAGTAGCATCATCCTTGGCCTTCTAAAGATTCTTCTTGGCCAGCTCCAGATCAAGGTTGAGGCTGATCTGTTTCTTCTCCAACTCAGCAAATTGTGCCCCGAGCTCACAAGATTTCTGCAGTTAGCAAATAAGACACGTCAATCGACAGAAACAAAAGTTAATCACACCAAAACGTGTTCTAAGACTACTGCCGAATCAAACATTCAATAGTAGTCTCGGGGACTACACCCAGTGGGTGCACTTGGCGTGCCCCCACTGGTCTGGTTTACCACTCGGCATGGTCTGCCCAGCGTGAGTATGCATATTAAAAAAAGAAGGAGAGATTCTCAGACCCCGGTCGGCTGCCCGCAGTCGACCGTGGTTTCGGAGACTACACCCAGTGGGTGCACTCTGCGTTCCCCACTGGCATGGATCCCACTCGGTTCAATCTATTACGCCGAGTGAAAGAACAATGAAGAGACATTCGACAAAGACCCCGCCGAATCAAACATCCGAAGACGGTCTTGGGGACTACACCCAGTGGGCGCACTTTGCGTGCCCCCACTGGTTCAGAGATAAAATCGACTTAACTTAGTCGACTCAAGTGGAAGAACAATTCAGCAAAAAGTTAAAACACCCATTGGGTGATTGGATGTAAAGTGCAGACTCATGATAGATGCACATAAAAGGTTCCAAAACACTCATCCATGGACATCTTATGGATAATGAATTAGCAGCTTACAACTACCATATCGTAGCAGGGCAAAAATCAACTGGAAGATCAGTCGGAAATCAACTGACCCTGACATTAATTTGCAGAGCAGCGCTGGCATTATAGGCAGCCTTGCTGGCCTCGTGCACCACCTTCATTTGCTCCATCATAAGGCCTGCTTGGAGTATGGCTTCCTTGGCAGCACCCACCGGGTCATCTGGGGTATGATGAGCACCAAAGAGCGATGTTGGTAGTGCAGTCGGAGCAATCACAGGATCTGAGGCATGGAGCTGTGCAGATGAAGCAAGGACTTGAGCAATCGACGCCGAAGGACGGTCAGTCGACACAGGATTGGCAAAAGAAACAGAGGCCTGAATCAGATGTACGGATCGCTAGACCACTGTTTCCGGTGGTGATGTCAACTGAGGCGCCTGGCTGGCAGACGTTCTCCTGCTTGAAGTCCTGCCCCTCCTTCCCGTATTCTTCCAAGGCACTTCATCATTGTCGTATGGAAGTTCAATGACATCTTGTGGGGCTGCACAAAATTCAACCACAAGAGCTTAGTCGACCGACAGTTCAACCGACAAAATAAGCACAAGATTGCAGAATCGTACCCGCTTTGGAAGTATCTGCATCTTCAGTTTGTTCATCATCCTGAGCCTTGTCAATGTCCATGGAGATCCCAGAAGTTGCAGCACTGAAAGTTTCAAAACCCACTGGGTCAGAGCAGAAGTATGAGTCAACAGTAAAATACAAAAAGACAGAACACTTACGCAGAAGCGATGGGAACGGCCATCTTGATCCTGGGCAAGGTCTTCCGAGGCTTTGAAGGGACAACCTTGGGCTGCTTGGCGACCTTTTTAGATGGCTCCGGAGTCTAAGTCCGAGTGCGTTTATGCACTTGCGTGCTTGGAGGTGCATCCTTGTTGTGCCCACCTGCAGGATCGTGAGACTGCTTGGATCGACGCTCTGTGCAGGGTGGTGAGTCGACCTCTTCTTCATCGTCCGACTCATCACTCTCTTCCTCATCATCATCATCGGGAGATTGCCAGTCGGCACTCTCGTCCGTGCTCTCTGCTCCCTCCTGGGCTTGCTCCCCGTTTGGCATCGAGTACATCTCAGTATAAACCTACAAGGCAAGAAGTTAAACAAACATCAGTCGGATTCAAAGATGGTTGCAAGTCAGATTGAAAAGACACTCGGTAATAAGGATCAAACCTTGTCCGGCTGATTTTTGGCGTCCAGTGGTTTGACTCTCCTGGAACCCCTGGGGTTGTCTTTGTTTCCAGTAATGCCCTTCAGCCATTGGGCCACCGTCTCATTGGTGACCTCCTCTGGGTGGACCCGAGCAGTGTCATTGGAGCCCGACTACATCCACATTGAATGATCACGAGCTTGGAGTGGCTGGATGCATCGACTGAGAAACACTTCCAATAAATCCATGCCAGTCATGCCCTCACGGACCAACTCGACTACCCGCTCGACTAGCATGTTCACCTCTACTTTCTCAGCTGCAGACACGATCAGTGAAGAAGGTTGCTAGACTTGATCTAGGGTGAAGGGAGGAAGACCGGTCGACTGACCGGGGGTCGGAATATCTTGGCAGTAGAACCAGGTCGACTGCCATTCCCTAACCGACTCGGGAAGTGTCATAGGGGGAAAAGTACAACTAACCCTCATCTGAATCCCTAAACCCATGCACATTTGAATCACGTGCATTCTCTCGTTAGTCAGATTTGCCTTCTTCACAGATTGAGAACAACAAGTGAAGATATGTTTGAATAGACCCCAGTGCGGTCTACAGCCTAAGAAGTTTTCACACAGAGAAATATATGCAGCAAGGTATGTGATAGTGTTGGGAGAGAAATGGTGAAGTTGGGCACCAAAAAAGTTTAGGAAACCCCGGAAGAAAGGATGCGGAGGTAGAGAAAAACCATGGTCGACGTGGGTTGCGAGGAGGACACACTCACCCTCCCGTGGCTGAGGCTCAATCTCGTCCCCTGGCAGCCTCCAAGACCCGTCGGTGATCAAGCCCGCGGCGGCCAGATCCTCCAGATCTTCCTTCCGGAGCGTAGATCGAATCCAGTCCCCCTGGATCCAGCCAGGCAGCAACCCGGACCTCAACAATGATCTCCGACTCGTCTTCTTGCCCTTCACCGTCGCCGTCACCTTCTTCGCACGCTCCAGGGCCGCCGTCTTGTCCTTCACCATTGCGGCGGACTGCGCACGAGCGGGGCGGCGGCGGCGAGAGTGGAGGAGGATGAAGTGGGGAAGCAGAGGAAGAGGAAGGGGAATGGGGCGCACTGCACAAATTCATCGGCCTCGACGCCTTTTATGGGCTTGCTTTCGAGTGGCTAACGCATGGGCCCGAGCAATCTTGTCAAATCCCGCAACAGTCGCGCGCCGGATACATGGCGAAAAAGATGGCGCAAGAATCGAGGCGCCCCTGTCTATCTGTCCCGTTTACTGTGGCGCGCTCTGTCTCGCGCTCTTCCCCAAAGTTTTGAATCCCGTGAGACCGGGAACCGCAGTAACCAATCGCGCCGAAGATTTTGCACCATATCAACACTCGAAGACTTCCAGTATAAGTTCACTCAACAACCTCTGAATCGATCAAGGCGACTGAAATGAAGTTGAAGTTTCAGCACGATTCTCTAACTCAGTAAGAATGCCTACGAAGGATATGAGTCAGGACGGGATCAACTTCAACTCTCTTTTCACTCGGACCTCAATCCATTCGGGGGCTAATGACGATGCCATGGACCCAGGGTAGGGTCATAGGCCTGACCTATACGCCCTACCCAAGGTCACTACCCTAGAATCAAGGACATTCAAAGTATAGAAAGAGATACCGACTGAAGTAACCATGAAGTGCAATCCACTCGACCAGTTACCCCACTCGGATACCCCCAATTTCACTCGACCAAGATGAAGTCATTTGACCATACAAGAAACCACTTGGAGTACAGAAGGCCTAGAGACACTCAGGATGGCAACGGTCAGGCGTTCACTCCGTAGTCTTAAAGATCATTAATAGCACTTTATAGCTGGTGTTACCAGTAACACCCTGTCTTAATGTACACTGAACCCTGTAACGGAGGAAGGCTGGGGTCCTGGCGCACTCTATATAAGCCACCCCCCTCCTCTGGGACAAGGGAACGCACCCCTTGTAACACACACCCATATTCCAGTCGACCGCCTAGGGCTCCGAGACATAGGGCTTTTACCTCCTCCGAGAGGGGCTTGAACTTGTAAACTCGTGTGTACAACCTCGCTGTAGCTAGGGCCTTGCCTCCTCATATGTACCCCCTACTCTTACTATCAGACTTAGTACCACGACAGCTACCGCTGCTACGACCATGTCTCACATCGTGTATTCACCTCCCGACACGTTAACTTTGATGAGAAGGTGTTTTTGTTTCAGCAGCAGGTACCTCTCGTCACCCCATCGCCGCTGTCCACCGGCGGCCCTTCGGCGATCCTGTCAGTTGGACGGCCCCGCTCGGCTCTCGGACTACCTCCGGGCTTTGGCGGTTCTCGCGCCGTGGGACGAGCTGCGCCTCGCGCCCCCACGCCACCGCCATCGTCCCCGCCGGCTTCGTCGCCGGTGCTCTCTCTGGCCGCCTCAGGTGCCTCGGCCGCCCCCGCTGCATCGGGCGCCTCGGGTGTCGCACCGTCCCTGGCTGTCTCGGGTGCCTCGGGCACCGCACCCTCGCCAGCTGCCTCATCGGCTGTCTCGGCGGCCGCCTCACCAGCGGTCTTGCCGGCAGCCTCCTCGGGCCTGGTCCCGGAGTTGCCGTCTCGCCCCCTCACTCGGGCTCGAGCCGGCGTTCACTGCCTGAGTCTGCGGTACTCTAGCGACAAGTATCTCCTTGGTGCCTCCACCACTGAGTCGTCACTGATTCCTGTGTCCGCAGAGCAACCCTTCGTGATCCTCAGTGGCTTCTTGCGATGTAGGAAGAGTTCAACTCTCTTCAGCGGAACCGTACCTGGAGACTGGTTCCCCGGACTTCTCACGCCAATGTCATCAGCGGCAAGTGTGTCTTTCATCATAAGACCCGCTCAGATGGTACACTTGAGCGCTACAAGGCTCGCTAGGTGGTCTGTGGTTTTCGGCAGCGTGCTGGCTTCGACTTCACTGAGACGTTTGCACCGGTTGTCAAACCGGGCACGATCCGCACCGTTCCCTAGCTGGAGGTCTCCCGAGGCTGGCCAGTTCATTAGATAGATGTCTCCAACGCCTTCCTTCATGGACATCTTGAGGAGCAGGTTTAATGTGAGCAGCCCACCGGTTTCATCAACGCATCTCTTCCTGGGCATGTGTGTTTGCTGTCCCGGTCTCTCTACGGGTTCAAGCAAGCACCTCGCGCCTGGTACCAGTGTATCGTCGGGTTCCTTCAGACACTGCGCTTCAGCATTACTCGCTCGGATGCCTTATTATTTGTCTATGACCGCGGCGACACGACTGCATATTTTCTCCTCTACATCGACGACATCATCCTGACGGCCTCCTCCACATCCCTTCTTCAGTAGATTAATCTCCGGCTGCATGATGAGTTTGCCATCAAGGACTTGGGCACTCTACATTATTTCCTTGGCATTGAGGTTGTTCGGCAACCCGACGGCTTTTTCTTTCTTCATCAGCAAAAGTATGCGCATGAGCGACTTGAGCATGCTGGCATGCTCAATTTTCACCCAGTAGTTACTCCTGTTGACACGAATGCCAGGGTTTCTGCTCTCGACGGCTCGCCCGTGTCGGATGCTCCGCTCTACCGGTCCATTGTTGGTGCTCTTCAATATCTGACTCTTACCCAGTCGGATCTACAGTATGTTGTTCAGCAGGTGTGTCTTCATATGCACGCCCCTCGTGACTCCCATTGGACCCTCGTGAAACGGTTTCTTCGCTACATCCGTGGCACGATGGCTCTTGGGCTCACTCTCACGGCGTCCACTTCTCTGAAGATGGTGGCCTATTCCAACGCGGACCGGGCCGGCTGCCCTAACACCTGGCTACTGCGTCTACCTCGGTTCTTCACTCGTCTCGTGGTCGTCCAACGCGACAACCCACCGTTTTGAGCTCCAGCGCGGAGGCCGAGTGCCGAGCAGTGGCTAACGCCGTCACCGAGTGCACCTGGCTATGACAGCTACTTCAGGAGTTGCATCATGATGTCTCCCAGGCTACGGTTGTCTACTGTGACAACGTCTCTGCGATGTACCTTCCCGCCAACCCCGTTCATCATCGCCGGATTAAACATATTGAGCTGGACATTCACTTTGTGCGTGAGCAGGTGGCCCTTGGACGCATTCAGGTCCTCCATGTTTCGACCGCACAACAGTTTACCGATGTGATGACTAAGGGATGAGTTTTGTTTCAGTCTCTGCGTCTCCGGCGCCGCTTCGACTGCCCGGGGGGAGGGGGGTATTGAATATATATTGTGTACGTGTATATTGTGTCTTGGGCCCACCTCCTAGTTCATCTGCATAGTTGAGGTTGTGGCCCTTCTCTGTACATTATATATACGTGTCTGGTACACCGATCAACGCAATTGTGTTGCACAGCCTATTCTAGTTTTTTTACACAAACAACAACAGCCTTTGATATAAATTCAACGCAATAGCTCAATGCACGCATGTGATCAAGAGTTGAGAGTCCCAGGATTGAGTGACCCAAGACTGCAAGGTCGCCTTCTTCACAGATGGATAAAAAAACGCAATACTTTGTACAGACAACACTTAGCGTACAGAAAGAGGGGCGGGAAGATGCACCGTACCTGCAGAAACAGGGACGTAGAAGGACGGTTGGACGAAATACGCGTACAAGATAAACATGTACTCCCTCCTTTCACAAATACTCCCTACGTCCGGAAATACTTGTCATCAAAATGGATAAAAGGGGACGTATCTAGATGTATTTTAGTTATAGATACATCCCTTTTTATCCATTTTGATGACAACTATTTTCGGACGGAGGGAGTATAAGATGTTCTAATGTATTTCTAAATCGAATGTATATAGACACGTTTATAAGATGTTCTAATGTATTTCTAAATTGAATGTATATAGACACATTTTGTGTATTTGTTCAGTTTTTTCAGTTTGTATGTACCTAGTTCATATTGAAATGTACTCCCTCTCTAAACTAATATAAGAGCGTTTAGAATACTAAAGTACTCCCTCCGTCTGGAAATACTTGTCATCAAAATAGATAAAAAGAGATGTATATCTAAAACTAAAATACATGTAGATATATCCATTTTTATTCATTTTGATGACAAGTATTTCTGGACGGAGGAGTAGTAATCTAAATGCTTTCATATTACTTTACAAAGAAGTACTCCCTCCGTCCAGAATTACTTGTCATCAAAATGGATGAAAATAGATGTATCTTGAACTAAAATACATCTAGATACATCCATTTCAATGACGAGTATTTCCGGACGGAGGGAGTATATAACATGTTATATTTATGAAAAGAGTGGGATATTATGTTGTGCTGAGAGGGTTCCGAATTTGCATCCAACATTTAGCCAATTTCCACCAAAATAACTTTTTAAATCACGCTGCAGATCAACGGCTCTATACATATGCGTAGGTGCTTCCCTGTACGCGTGTGCCCCTACGAATTTTCAATCTTGCGTGTTCTTGAAAAACAAACGGAGGGAGTACGTCGAGTCTAGATTCAACGAACCTACATGATTGGAGCTTCATCAATCCATCGTCGATCGGGTACACCGTCGTTGACAGCACCACGCGCCTCTTGCAAGTGTTTGCGAGTAAAACATACAAAATCACGTCTAGGTACATATAGGCATGTCCCCTTTAAAGCATGTAGTCAAGATGCCTGCGTATATCCAACCGATCGGCCGGACCCCAGGCACCCGGCCGCCCTGCTGATCGACTGAATGGACCCTGAGAATGCATGCAGAGTTGTTAACAGTCGGAGCATGAATGTCCAGGTTCAGTGAATATCATCTCATCAGTTCAATTTTAGGCCATCATTCGCTCCTTTTATTGGTACTATGCAGGGTCTTTTTTATGGGCAGGATCCCCAAAATGCATGAATGGACAGAACAGGATTTGGAAATTACTTATGTTTTCTCTAGAGGGATATTTAAATTAGTGCCCCTGGTTTCTTAGTTGTGCTCACTTTTCCCCACGCTCCAAACTTTTGATCACTTTTCCCCTTTTCCTTAACTGAAACTCTCACAAATGCTCATAGCGGGCGTTTGCCGTCTTGACCGTCCATTGACCGTTAATTGCTGATGCGTGGGGCCGAGTCTTCGTCTGACCGTTGCTTGCTGACGGGTGGGACCGCAAGGAGGCACGTATTGGGCAGCTTGTCTAAATCTGAAACAGATCTAGACAGGCCGCACCGCACCGCGCCGCCCCGCCCCCTCCGGCGTCGTGCCGCGTCCACCGCAGTTGTTGCCTCCACCCTATGCCCCTATTCCGTTCGTCGGCGACGCCGCGTCTCCGCCAGATATAGCCCACCTCCCCATCTGGGATTACATAGCGATGTTGAGTGAGGACACCCGGAAAGCAGTCGACCGTGGAGAGGATTGGGTCGGATCTGTGGCAGATAATTCATGGATTAAACCTGGGTAAGCATCGTTTCCTCTCGAATTGACGTTCTAAGTCGTATTGTAGGCCGTATTTGACTTCTGTTTGCTAGAATCGTTCGAATTTGTGCTCGATTTTACCCGGCTAACTGAAGCCTTTGTTTCAACAAAATAGGATTGATCCCGCGCTGGCTTTCCGGCTGGCGATTAGAATGGAAACTAGTGTGCTACGTGGTACTAAACCGCATTTGATTTCATCATTTTTCTATCCCAAAGTGGTAGAAACCAGCATATCTTTTAAAGATTTGCGAGCTGAGCTCCGAAACACCTATCCCTGGAGTGATGCCGATGTTGTTGAACTGAATTACTTCAGCAGTGACGAGCAAAGATTTCTCCCACTAACTTGCGACGATCATATGCCGTTACTTTTTGCTGGGATTGCTGGCTGCCGATTCGGTAAACTCCAAATCGATGTGCTCAGACACGCGCAGAATGGCGAAGGGGAAGGGAGTTCAGACATCAATGGTGGACTGTCGGAATGCAGTGACAACATGATGCATTATATCTGAAAACACCTATAAGATTAAAAGGAGTGAGCCAGCAAGGTTCACAGTTTTTTGTCCATATCCTAGGTGTAGGTGGAAGTTGCATGCATCTCGTATGATAAAGAGAAAATATATTCAGGTAATCCAAGTTCAGTTAGTAATTTAGTTTCAGATCATTGAATAAGGTTTCTTAACTATTTTTTACCCTTTTATTTTGTTTCAGATAAAGAAAAACCTACACAAGCACACCTGTCCACCTGGAGGGGGAGGGGAAGGCCAAAATCAAGCTAGCAAAAACTAGGTGGGTGGCAGATGCTATATTGGATTGGCTGAGAGAAGAACCTGGACTTGGTCCAACAGCACTCCATGGGAAGCTTTTTGAGAAGTAGAAGATGGAAATTCCTTACATGAGAATTTTCAATGCTAGGGAAAGGCTCTTGACAGAATTAATGGTCAATGGAATGACAGTTTTCGGCTACTTTACACTTTCAAAGATGAAGTGGAGATGGCAAGTCCAGGGAGTGTTGTAGAGATTGACAAGCATACAGTTCCATTCAAAATAAAAGGGAAGTCATTTGAGAAGGAGTGCTTCAGAAGGGCTTTTGTTTGTTTCAAGGCTTGCTGGTAGGGGTTTCTAGATGGTTGCAGGACCTATTTGGCTATAGATGCTACACATTTGACTGGAAGATGGAGAGGACAGCTAATAGCAGCTTCTGTAGTTGATGGACACAACTGGCTATTCCCAGTTGCATTTGGTGTGGTGGAGGCAGAGTCTGAGGAAAGTTGGGTCTGGTTTCTGCAGTAGTTGCGCAACATTATAGGCACACCCCCAGGGTTAGCTATACACACAGATGCTTGCAAGGGTTTAGAGAGTGCAGTATAAATTGTATTCCCTGGAGTTGAGCATAGGGAATGTATGCGCCACCTAGCGCATAATTTCAAAAGGAAGTTCAAAGGTAAAGTTTATGATGAGAACTTATGGCCAGCATCATACACTTGCAGCAAAAGGAAGCATGAACACCATTTGAGAGTGTTGTATTCTCAAAATCCTCTTGTGAAGGAGTACATGGATGCACATCATGGCAAGGTGTGGTCAAGAAGCAAATTCAACGAAATCTGCAAAGTAGATTATGTGACCAGTAACCTTGTAGAATGCTTCAATTCAAAGTTCAAGTCAGTGAAAGGGCTCTTGTTGTGGCAAGCATTTGACAAGATGAGGCAGATGATCATGATAAAGATGGCTCTTCGCAAAAGAATTGCAGAAACACAATATGTTGGTCATCAAATGCTCCCATCACTGACTAAGGCATTGCACTTGAAGGCAAGAGGACTGAAGATGAAATGTATTCGATCTGGTACATATGAGGGAGAGGTTACCTATACTGACACTAAAAATAGGGTATGGAGGTATCTTGTGAACCTAAGTACTAGAGAATGTACTTGTAGGCAATGACAGATCCGTGGGAAGCCATGCATACATGCCCTACATCTGATGACCGTTATCGGGGATGCAGATGGTGAAGTTGATCAATATTGCTCCGAGTATTTCTCTGTTGCCAAATTTATGGCTGCTTATGCTGACAATGTGCCTGCACTCTTGAGGAAAGATCAATGGAACATAGTAGATCTAGGGTTCAAACTCCATGGTCCTGTCATTACTAGACCACCAGGAAGACCAAGGAACCAGAGGGTTAGAGCAGGTGAGGAGGGTCGTCTACCAAAGAAGCATGCTTGCAAAAAATGTGGAGTTCTGGGGCATATTGCTAGGCTTTGTACCAATGCAGTGGGTGCATCATTTGGAGAGGAGGAAAGATGGACAACAGCCAATGTAGAGGAGAATGCAGCAGCAATGGAGACTGAAGATATAGAGGACAATGCAGCAGCAATGGAGACTGAAGATGTAGTGGAGAATGCAGCAGCAAATAAAGCAGTGGAGAATGCAGCAGCAAATGAAGCATCTTGGTATGTGTTTGCATTTGTAGAATGCAGCTACCCTTTGTTTGAATTTGTTCTCTTTTTTGCCTATGGCTTATAATTTTATTTACCAGCTCTAGGTAGAAAAGGCCAAGAGATGAAGAAGTCGAAGATTTTGAAACCATGGCCTTTGATGGTTTTGAAGCTATACGAGAGGAAGAGGAGGGGGTAATTTTTTCAATTGTGCCTTTAAAGATTACTGAACCCATAGATGGCCGTCAAATGGTCGTCAAGTGCTCGGCGAGTGGAACTACTCCATCAGCACCTCCATGGCAAAAACCCCAAGATCAAAAGGAACAAGAGTCTGAAAGAAAAGAGCATCTCAACTAGGGAAACCAGTAGCAAGACGGTGAAGCCAGCTGCAACCACAAGGAGCAAGTCGAAAATTTGAATTAAGTTGTTGGGAAATGTTTGTGTTGTCAATTTGAGGGCAAACTTGGTAGATTTGAGCTACTGTGAAAACTTATCAGTTGTAATAATGTTGCTTATACTTTGGTTTCTTATTTGATTCAGAATTCAAATTTCCATCAATACTTGAATTTAAATCAATATTTGAATTTGGGCCAAAATTTGGATTCGAGCCAAAGTTGAAGTTGAACATTGGAGGTACATTGCTCTATGCGGTGTATTTGATCGAGCATTTGAAGTCCAATATTCGTAGGTGAACAGTCCGAATGAGAAATGTGCTAGAAACGAGCTCGAAAGCTAGGGTAAACAGCCCTGTTTGTAATCAAGTTTTTTTGACCTTGTCTAAATGAGGCATATATTTTTTTATTAACACTTGTTCCATATATATAGGGTAAAAACAAAGTCTCACTATTTATTGATTAATATTCAATATGCTTTTAATTCAAAACCGTCAAATAACACGTTTTAGATATGAAAATAAAAAAGTAAGTTCAGATCCTTCTTATTCACTCCAAAATGAAGCTATGGAGATTTTTCTGTTTTTTTGAATTATTTTGATTTTTTTCAAACCCTAAACCCTCTCTCCCTATTCTACGAAATCTGAATATGTTCATAGGTGATAGCTCATTTGCGTGAAGCCTTTTTTCATGAAAATGACCTACACCAAGTTTATATTTTTTTTCTCATAACCTTGTCACATATCACGGCTATATGTGCAAGAATTACAACATTTTGATTTTTTTTGAATTTTTTAAAAAACATTTGAACTTGATTTCGACATATCACTTCAAAAAATGATTTTCCGAAAAACGCCCCTATATCGAGTTTATATTTTTTTTATGGTAACTAGGTCTCATAAACGGATGAACTACGTTTTTTATATTTTTGCGATTTTTTCTAATTTAGTTATGGCCATTTAAAATCTGGTCAAACCCTAATAACCCCGTTGACTCGCTCATAACCCCACAGAAATGTTCCAAACCCTACGTCGAACGTCCGCTGTCGGATCCTACCAAGCGCCAAACACCACCCATCAGATGTGGGGGCAGGCATGCCGATCCACGCGACGCTGGTTTTGCATCCTGATTGGCTACGGCACTGACCTTCTCAGGTTTTTACGATCTGCCCCACTTTACATATGAAATTGTATTTTTCGCACATGACCACCACATGTCAGTATTATGAGTTGGTTCAAATATTAAAACTGCAAAATACAATGTGGCAAATTGTCAATACAGCGTCCCCTTCTCCTCTTCTCCATCTGACAGACAAAGGCATCGAGCAGATCTCGAACAGTTCCTCTGTTTCTTTCCCCATCTTCTCGTTCTTCTTCCTCTCGAGCAATTCCTCTCTTTCTTTCTCTCCGGTGATATGTCGACCTCCTCGTCAGCCCCCCGTTCCACGTGGCCGGTTTATGGTCCAGTGCCGATGACTCGATGCACTGACTACCCACGGACTGCGCCACTAAAGCGGTTTACTTCAAAGGAGGAGAAGAATGGGAACTTTGGGCGCGAGTTCATCAAATGCGAGAGCAAGCCGGAGGGGCAGGTTAGATCTGAGTTTTCCTCGCATCCTTTATCTTTAATTTCTCAAAAATCTGTCAGATTTGGGATTTAGGTTACATGATTTCGTTTTCAGATCGTGAAGAAATGCCACCATTTCGAGTGGATGGATGATTACATCCAGAGGCTTCAAGGGTTGGGCTTGCTGGATTCAAGGGGGGATGCAATCTGCGAGTTTAATCTGCCCCATGACAGTGCTGCTCCGGTAGCAGTAGCGCGTCCGGAATACCCGTCGGTGGTAGATGTCAAACTGAAGACGGAATTGAAGAAGATGAACAAGAACTTCAAGTAGCTGGTTGAGTTGAAGAAGCAATCCAATCTGATAGCTTTAGGAATACTTGCTCTAGGAATTTTTTTACTTGATGGACATCTCTTGTTAGAGATGTTTGTCTATTGTTGTTGCCACTGTTTAGCAATCCAAGTCTGTTTATCTCAAATGCAACTCTATTTAGTACAACTGTCGATCTCTGAATGTATGCAGTTTACTGTTATGTTTTGACACTTTCAGTTTCGGCAGAAGACAACTACCAGTTCAGTGATAGGATTATTTTGTTAGCTAATAACCTCGAGTGTTGGATCATACCCTAGCTCGTCAGATGACAGTAAGCAGTACTTGAGCAGCACAAGGGATATACATCGAGTTCATCTCTTCTCTCTCGCACTTGCCAAACTTTTCTCCTCTAGTTCGTCAGTTCTGCTAGAAAAAAAACCTAGTTCACGGGCCCAAAGAGAATCAAGCTGCAATAGGCCCACAAAGGATAAATGAGGCCCAGAAACAAGCAATGTTTTCTTTTTTGTTTAGGAATGATTGCTTTGTTCTTTCTTGTTTCTGATTGATTTTTTCATTAATTTGACTAAAGCCAAACATCTCAAAGGAACGATTGCGATGTGCTTTTGTTGCTTGCTCACAACCTCTTTTTTATATACTTCAAAAATAGTGTAGTTTTCTAGATATTAAAGTATATAAAACTACACTTTTGACTTAAGCCAAACATCTCAAAGTATTTGATACTTCAATATTTCTGGAAACCAAAGTATTCTTGGAATACCTAAAAAATACAGAGCTCCCAAACCAAAGCCGTGTACAATATGTTCTTATTTTTAGAAGGCATATATAAACACATCATTTTTAGTTAGTTTGGTTAATTTTGCCCACGTCAATTAGCCGTGTCTAAACTTGGGACAAACAAAATACAAACATAACAAAGCATTAATATAACACACATAACTTAACTTAGATAGGGTTGCTAGGGCAACACAAGTTCTTACATATAACACGACAGCGATAGATAATTAACCTTACATAGATAGGGTAGCTAGCTAGGGCAACACACACACCAAACTCACACTACAAAGTAGATAGGGTAGCTAGGGCAACACCACCATGTCTTCACCGTCGTCTTCACCTTAACCGCCAGCTTCACCGTCTTCTTCGCCACCGGCTTCAGTACTACTCCTCCTCAAGGTCGTTCTCGCCGAGGTACTACGGGAGGCTGTGCATGCGGTTGCGAGCGGGGAAGACGCTCTTGAAGTCGGTGAAGATGTTATAGGTGGTGAATGCGTTGAACTCGCACCCACACCAATACACCTCGCCGAGCAGGTAGTAGGCATCGAACATGTTAGTGAAGTGGGCGACGAGCCCTACCACTGGAGCATTGGCGTGGGGAGGCTGCTCCACGAGGTTGAACATGGGCGGCAAGCCCGCCGGGAGGTGGTTGAAGCCCGCGCGGAGGAACCCCCATGCAAGCTCAGTGCTACCTGTGACGCCCGGATAATTAAGCTACAGTAACCATCTTCTAATGATGCCACGTCACCTGATGCTAATCTTGCGTTAGATCGAAACCGGTTCAAATTCAAAATCAAAATCAAGCAAACAATAAAAGTTTTCAAATATTAAAACTAAAATGTTCAGGGTGAGCCAAATAATGCATAGGTAAGTATGGTGGAGAAACCACATTTTTAGAAAAGGTTTAATACTCTAAAAATATTATAAACAATAGCAAAAACAATTAGTTCAATGCCTTTTACAATTAATAAAATATTAAACTATTTTATTTCTGTCACCAAACTCTTTTGTGGCATTGGGGTATGTTGAAACACTAAAGTAGATGCTAATTATATATTTTTATACAAGATTAAAACAAATTGTAAATTAAAAGAAAATAAATATAAAGAAAAGGGAATAACGAAAAACAAAACCTAAAAGAAAAAAAGGGAAAAAGGCCTTCCCCGGCTGGGCCGACCGAGCTGGCCACCAGGCCAGGCCCAGCCGGCCTCCCCCACTGGCCCAACCGGCCGCCCCCCACTCCCCTTATCTCCCCCGAAACCCTAACCCACCCCCACGATCCCCACTCTCCCCCTCCCTCGCTGGATCCGGATCGAGGCGCTGCGCCCACTGTCCCCGCGCGCCTCGCCGCCGAGCTTCGTCGCCGGATTCGCCGGCTCGCGTCCCCATCCTCCTCCCCAGCGGCCTCCACCTCGTCGTGCCGGACTGCCTCGACCCCGCTGCCCCTTCCTGTTCCCGGATGGATCCAGCTGCATCCATGCGTCCCCGGCGCCATCGCACTCGCCCCCGACGGCGCCGCCCTGGCCCCGTCGCCGGACCTCGTCGCCGCCTCGCCGTCCTCCTCCTCGTCTCCTCCTCGCTGGACCAGCCCGAGCTTGCTGCCCTGGACCCTACTCCCCGCCGTGAGCAGCCGCCTTTCCCTCCTCCTCTCCCCGCGTCGGCCGCGCACTCGCCTTCCCCGGCTCGCCTCGTCACCGTGCGCCCCGGTCCCCATCGCCGTGCATGCCCGCGCCATCTCCGGCCGCGCCCGATGCGCGCTTACCGTGCCCCCGTCCGCGCGTAGGTCCCCGACGCCCATTGCCTTTCCCACCTCCAGCCACCTCCCCCGTGTCGCTCGCCTGCGCCCATGGTGCCCTGCCGTGGCCTCCCCCCTCACGCAACCGCCTGCCGCCGCGGTCGGCGCCCGCCGGTGCGGCCGCGCCCTTCTGGGCGGGGCTCCATGTCGCCCTGGCGGGTTGTCCGCTCCAGCGCCCGAACCCGCCGAACCCGCTAGGCCCCCTGGGGCCAATGACAGGCAGGCCCCACCCCCTTGGAACTTAAAATAAAAATAAAAAAAAGAATAGAATAATAGTAAAAATAATAATTAATTAATTTAGATAATTAATTAACTTAGTTAATCATATTAGTTAATCTAATTAGCACTGTTAATTAGCCTTAATTATCTAATTAGGTAAACAGTCAATGACGGACGGGCCCCGCTGCCCGGTTTGACCGGTCAACGGTCAATGCTGACCGCTGACGTCATGATGACTCAATAAACGTTTTCGAATTAAATTAATTTCTGATAATTCTAAATGTGATTTAAAACTTTGAAAATTAATATAAAATAAACTGTAGCTCGGACGAAAATACTTTGTACATGAAAGTTGCTCAGAACGACGAGATGAATCCGGATATGCATCCTGTTCGTCCGCCACACATCCCTAGCATAGTGAACTTGCAACTTTCCCCCTCCGATTCATCTGTCCGAAAACGCGAAACACCGGGGATACTTTCTCGGATGTTTCCCCCTTTCGCCGGTATCACCTACTACCGCGTTAGGGCACACCTAACCCTGCTCATTGTCATGTCATGCATCGTCATGCTTATGTTTGCATTGTATTTACTGTTTCTTCCCCCTCTTCTCTCCGGTAGACTACGAGACCGGCGCTGGTACTGCCCGGTTCGACTACGGTGTTAACGACCCCTCCTTCTTGCCAGAGCAACCAGGCAAGCCCCCCTTTGATCACCAGATATCGCCTATTCTTCTCACTACTGCTTGCATTAGAGAAGTGTAGCATGATACTGTTCGGTTACTCCTATTCTGTTGCATAGCCTGTCATTGTTGCTACAGTCGTTGATACCTTACCCGCAATCCTAAATGCTTAGTATAGGATGCTAGTATTTCATCATTGGCCCTGCATTCTTGTCAGTCTACCTTGCTATACTATCGGGCCGTGATCACGCGGGAGGTGATCACGGGTATATACTATACATACATATACTATACAGATGGTGACTAAAGTCGGGTCAGCTTGTTGAGTACCCGCAAGTGATTTCAATGTGGGGGCTGGAAGGACAGGTGGCTCCATCCCGGTAGAGGTGGGCCTGGGTTCCCGACGGCCCCCGACTAATACTTTGTGGCGGAGCGACAGGGCAGGTTGAGACCACCTAGGAGAGAGGTGGGCCTGGCCCTGGTCGGCGTTCGCGGTTACTTCATAATAACACGCTTAACGAGATCTTGGTATTTGATCTGAGTCTGGCCACTGGCCTATACGCACTGACCAACGACGCGGGAATAGTTATGGGCACTCGATGTCGTGGTATCAGCCAAAGCCTTCTAGACGTCAACGACTGAGCGGCGCGCGCCGGATTTGACTGGAATGCTTGCTCTTGTATTACGGAGGCTAGGTTTGCTTACGGCCGCCCACGCAACGTGTAGGTGTGCAATCGGCGATGGGCCCAGACCCCTGCGCCATAGGAGTTACACCGGCGTGCTGACCTCTCTGTTGTGCCTAGGTGGGGCTGCGACATGTTGATCTTCCGAGGCCGGGCATGACCCAGGAAAGTGTGTCCGGCCAAATGGGATCGAGCGTGTTGGGTTATGTGGTGCACCCCTGCAGGGAAGTTTATCTATTCGAATAGCCGCGTCCCTCGGTAAAAGGACGACCCGGAGTTGTACCTTGACCTTATGACAACTAGAACCGGATACTTAATAAAACACACCCAGACAAGTTCCACAGACAACCCGGTGATCGCTTTTCCACACGGCGACGAGGGGAGGATTGCCGGGTAGGATTATGCTATGCGATGCTACTTGGAGGACTTCAATCTACTCTCTTCTACATGCTGCAAGATGGAGGTGGCCGGAAGCGTAGTCTTCGATATGACTAGCTATTCCCCTCTTATTCTGGCATTCTGCAGTTCAGTCCATCGATATTGCCTTTTTACACATATACCCATGAATATGTAGTGTAGCTCCTTGCTTGCGAGTACTTTGGATGAGTACTCATGGTTGCTTTTCTCCCTCTTTTCCCCCTTTCCCTTCTACCTGGTTGTCGCAACCAGATGCCGGAGCCCAGGAGCCAGGCGCCACCGTTGACGATGACTCTTACTACACTGGAGGTGCCTACTACTACGTGTAGGCCGCTGACGACGACCGGGAGTAGTTTAGGAGGATCCCAGGCAGGAGGCCTGCGCCTCTTTCGATCTGTATCCCAGTTTGTGCTAGCCATCTTATGGCAACTTCTTTAACTTATGTCTGTACTCAGATATTGTTGCTTCCGCTAACTCGTTTATGTCGAGCACTTGTATTCGAGCCCTCGAGGCCCCTGTCTTGTAATATGATGCTTGCATGACTTATTTTATTTTTTAGAGTTGTGTTGTGATATCTTCCCGTGAGTCCCTGATCTTGATCGTACATGATTACGTGCATGATTAGTGTACGATTGAACCGGGGGCGTCACAAGTTGGTATCAGAGCCGACTGCCTGTAGGAATCCTCCTTCCACACTCCTTGGCTGAAATCGAGTCTAGACATTACAAAATTGTTTTACTAACATGGCTGTGCGGCCCATGGGCCCACGTCGCCATTGGGTTGTATTAGGATCTTTTATTCCTCGTCTCTACTCTGAGATTCTGGTCTCTCTTCTACTCGGGTTAAATGATTTTTGCTAACTCTAACACTAGGTTCTCGTAACTACTTTCTCCCGGAGAGCCCCTCACTCCAGATGATTGCTTGGTGCACCAAAGGATTCCAAAGATACACTCTGATGTTCTCTCGAGACTTTGTGCCAGTTGCTTTTGCAATCCCCTACCACCGAAATATCCCTATGGATAAATACATACACCTGTCGTTCTTACTTTTATCCCCAGTTGATCTTGCTCTCTATTGATATGAGAATACCTTGTGTCTGCTGCTTTGCAGTTCTTTACCACATGAATACCCCTGCAAATAATTACTTGCACTTATCGAGTATTCATCCATCCCCAGTTGTTCATATGTTTCATATGATACTTTGAAATTCTATCCGATCATTCGAGAATCCTCTTTAAAACTATTGCTCTACATATACATGTCTGCTTGCATTATGGTTGCTTCCCATAGGTCTAGCAACATTCATTAGTCTCCTTTGACACCGTCATTTTGATCCTATTGATTCAACATGAGTGCGAATGCACGCAATCATCGGTTGATTCTTTTAAAACCATCTTTCCGGCTGAGATGTCATTTTGAACATGATCTGTTTATCGACCAATCAAATTGTCATCAATTGTACCCCTAAGTCTATTTAGCTTACCCATCCTTAATCAGAGCGTTTGCTTCTGATCCCTTGAATCAAAAATCATGATTCTTTACATTGAGCTTTGAATTAGTCAATTGCTTCTATAATCCAATGCCTTCGCATTGTTTCTTCCTCTACTTGTGTACCGATACTCACATCAGCTCTGCTATGGACCGTCGGATCCTTTATTGTAATATCATCCGACAGTGTCCTTCGTATACAAAAACCTCGAGAAGATCTTCCCCTGATACATAATGCATTCGGTAAATTGTACCCTCTCCTTTTGTCACCCATGCTCTACTATCGAGCTTGTGTTAATTACTATTGAAGTTTGTGGTATACGTTCCTAAGATGCCCTGATGGGTTGAACCTACGCGTTCCCTAATCCGTGTGAACCCGAAAGATTTCACGGGTCATACTTATCTGGTATTGCACCAGGTAAAACTTTCAAGAACTAATGTCATTTTTGAAATACGAGAGGTGAATGGAAGGTTATGCATTGACGAAGTGGGAGTCGACCTTGGACTTTGTGTTCATGCCCATGGAAACGATGTAGATCCTACCATGGAAACTCCTTGTAATAATAATTGCCCCTGGATATAATATCATCTCGTGACTGTGAATTGGAATTGATACCTTTGCAATCCTGGTTCCGACCATAATTTCTCCTTGATCCCATTTCTCAGACAAGTTAAATCACTTGTCTTCTGCTAATCGATACATCTCCGCAACCTCTATTTTGATCTTCCTTCGAGTATTGCCCTCCGGTATCTCGAGAATATCAAAGCACTGTGTTGCTTCCTATGAGTCTTCATCTAGTATAGTTTTCTTAAGAAAACGTCTTCATCTAGTATTGCTTCTCACTATTTTCAAATTCCCTGGGTTCTGAGTTATTAGTCGCTCAAGAACACCCATAAGTGAATTGATTCCGCACTCCAATTCAATAACTCTAAGCAATTCCCATTGCTTACGAGTTTAATAATCCTTCAAGTCATTGCTAGCTTGATCGGCTATATCATTAAATGTACTAATTTTTAACTGTGCTACCTGGTCCTTCTTCCCGGAGCACAATTTTCAACGATGAGCTAATCTTGCATCAATCTTCCTCGTCATATCAATTCTCCTTGAATAGCAAACTTGATTTCAAGTTTGTGTCGTACTCGTGGTTCCAATAGCCTCTCGCTTCATCATTCCTTTGACTTGATGTCATCGCCAATGGATTACATCTTCATGAAATCTCTCGACAATTGTGTCGTGATCATCATCAACATTTTGACTCCTTCCAGGATATCAAATCAAATTCATGATGGTAAGTGCCATCCTCGTCCCTTGGTAATTTGAATTACCATCGACAACATCCTTATCTTCCTTTCATCAAAAACTTGTTCATGTTGTGGATGCGACTTGCTATTGAACTTGTATTATGTTCTACCTTGTAGTATTACTGTCTTCTATATCAAGAATGTTGTGAGGATTGCTCCACCTCTTAAGAATTCTTGAAATAGTGATACTTCTCTCCATCACCTTCTTTCTTAGTTCCCGTGTTGATGCTAACCGGGATACCATTAAGTGAACGGTGCTGTTTGGATTCTGTACTTCTGGCAACCCTATTGCTTTGAAGTTAATGTTCAATAGTTTCAGTCTAAGTCTATTATTTATTGAATCATCATTCTAACATTGATCATGCTACATAAGACCATATTTCGGGTGCACTTTTCAATCAGTGATTATTTGTGTATGTTTTCCTCGAGCATACATCATTATATCATTTGATCTGACAAATGTTATCTCCTTGTTCACATAACTGTGGAAAATCATCTTTCTAGAAATTTCGATGGATTGTCGATGAGTCCATCAGCCACCTCCTCACTCTCTCCTTGGTTTAATGATGAACTATTATTTCAGGAACCCGCTCCCATAGTTCATTTCCCGCTTGCAATGTCATTTCATCGATTTGTTCACCTTTTCTTCTCGGACATCTTGAGTCTGAGGTATCATGACACCAATTGGATCTGAATCTCAGACAGATATGATGGTTGGGACAACTTTCCAGGAGTTATGATGTTGGTCTTTTGATGACCCGGTAATATGATGTCATGCCTAGCACCCCCTGGCTAGAGGACCTATCATTATAATTTCTTTTGCAAGGATAACCATTCTTCTTGGAGTAAATTGTAGGACTTATTTTATAAGTTGCTCCTGATGGATCATTTGTGTATCCAAAGTCTGGCCCTTGATTGAAACACCATATCATTGCTACCTCGAAGCATGACTATGATACCCCGCTCATCAACAAAATGTTTCTTGGTCAGTTATCCAAACACCGTTGTATGGGTAACATCTTGATTAATCCTTGCTTCTTATCTGAATGGTTGGGTACTTGCTCTCCTACCCTGTATGCCATGTTCTGCTTGTACATGGGAAGGATATACTCCTAATAATTGTGTGTAAACACAATTTTCCTTCCATTGTTCTGTTTAATCTGATAATCGTGTTTTCCTTTCCATTCTTTTGTTTAACCTTTCCTGAATCTGAATTAACTGAGCAGAGATAATTCCCTGCTTAGGTAGGCACCTTGTTGTACCACTCTGTCTGTAAGACCCTGTTACTATTATTGATGACATTTCGGTAGCCATCGATGGGTGATAACTTTGCCAATTGGTTCGCCTCGTTCAACAAGCAGGAAAATTGCTCCCTTTGTTCCTCGTCCTTGGTACCGACATTGTTGCCGGCATACCTGACAAGCTATTCACTAACATGCCTCCTTGTCGCGTTATTGCAAGATGTCACCACCCTTCCTACTTTCAACCCACATGGTGGGCCCATAACCCACAGGTCCACTGGATCGAAACCTGACTCTCCTTTCCAACCTGGATTCTAATGTATCTTTTGCACCTGGCTTCGTATGTGATTCATGAGCTAAATGCTATACCATTATTCATCCACGAATCAAACACCGTGTTATTCTCGTTGTTCAAACCCCCATTCCAGCTTCTGTCTAGTCATCGAATGATTGCCTACCCATTGAAACTTTGGTACAATCGTATATTGCACTCAACGAATTCACTAAAATACAACTCGTGGGGTACCTTGTGTATTTCCCATTGAGTTCACCGTCAGATGGCCAGCATTGTGGAGATGCGTTCTTCCGGAGTTTTCCCCCTTGGTCGCGTTCGTAGGACGATGGAGATCCCGAAGAAAGGATGACGACTTGATCATGGTGACTTGAAGTAGAAAATGAAGACATCAATGAAAGGGATAGACCTCTTAGAGAAGAGCAACCAAGGCCAAGAATACTCGTTAGAATTTCGTAACCAAATCTTTCTCCCTTACTACACCACTTAAATCTCGGGACGAGATTTCTTGTAGTGGAGGGGAATTGTGACGCCCGGATAATTAAGCTACAGTAACCGTCTACTAATGATGCCATGTCACCTCGATTACTGATGCTAATGTCGCGTTAGATCGAAACCGATTCAAATTCAAATTCAAAATCAAGCAAACAATAAAAGTTTTCAAATATTAAAACTAAAATGTTTGGGGTGAGCCAAATAATGCATAGGTAACTATGGTGAAGAAACCACATTTTTAGAAAAGGTTTAATACTCTAAAAATATTTTAAACAATAGCAAAAACAATTAGTTGAATGCCTTTTACAATTAATAAAATATTAAACTATTTTATTTCTGTCACCAAACTCTTTTGTGGCATTGGGGTATGTTGAAACACTAAAGTAGATGCTAATTATATATTTTTATACAAGATTAAAACAAATTGTAAATTAAAAGAAAATAAATATAAAGAAAAGGGAATAACGAAAAACAAAACCTAAAAGAAAAAAAGGGGGAAGGCCTTCCCCAGCTGGGCCGACCGAGCTGGCCACCAGGCCAGGCCCAGCCGGCCTCCCCCACTGGCCCAACTGGCCGCCCCCCACTCCCCTTATCTCCCCCGAAACCCTAACCCACCCCCACGATCCCCACTCTCCCCCTCCCTCGCTGGATCTGGATCGAGGCGTTGCACCCGCTGTCCGCGACGCGCCTCGCCGCCGGATTCGCCAGCTCGCGTCCCCATCCTCCTCCCCAGCGGCCTCCACCTCGTCGTGCCGGACTGCCTCGACTCCGCCGCCCCTTCTTGTTCCCGGATGGATCCAGCTGCATCCACACTCCCCGGCACCATCGCACTCGCCCCCGACGGCGCCGCCCGGTGCCGCCCTGGCCCCGTCGCCGGACCTCGTCGCCGCCTCGCCGTCCTCCTCCTCGTCTCCTCCTCGCCGGACCACCCCGAGCCTGCTGCCCTGGACCCTACTCTCCGCCGTGAGCAGCCGCCTTTCCCTCCTCCTCTCCCTGTGTCGGCCACGCACTCGCCTTTCTCGGCTCGCCTCGTCCCCGTGCGCCCCGGTCCCCATCGCCGTGCACGCCCGCGCCATCTCCGGCCGCGCCCGATGTGCACTTACCGTGCCCCCGTCCGCGCACAGGTCCCGATACAGTCGTCGATACCTTACCCGCAATCCTAAATGCTTAGTATAGGATGCTAGTATTTCATCATTGGCCCTACATTCTTGTTGGTCTGCCTTGCTATACTATCGGGCCGTGATCACTCGGGAGGTGATCACGGGTATATACTATACATACATATACTATACAGTTGGTGACTAAAGTCGGGTCAGCTCGTTGAGTACCCACAAGTGATTTTGATGTGGGGGCTGGAAGGACAGGTAACTCCATCCCGGTAGAGGTGGGCCTGGGTTCCCGACGGCCCCCGACTGTTACTTTGTGGTGGAGCGACAGGGCAGGTTGAGACCACCTGGGAGAGAGGTGGGCCTGGCCCTGGTCAGCGTTCGTGGTTACTTCATAATAACACGCTTAACGAGATCTTGGTATTTGATCTGAGTCTGGCCACTGGCCTATACGCACTAACCAACTACGCGGGAACAGTTATGGGCACGACGTCATGGTATCAGCCGAAGCCTTCTAGACGTCAGCGACTGAGCGGCGCGCGTCGGATTGGACTGGAACGCCTGCTCTTGTATTAGGGAGGCTAGGTCTGCTTCCGGTCGCCCACGCGACGTGCAGGTGTGCAATGGGCGACGGGCCCAAACCCCTACGCCATAGGAGTTACACCGGCGTGCTGACCTCTCTGTTGTGCCTAGGTGGGGCTACGACGTGTTGATCTTTCGAGGCCGAGCATGACCCAGGAAAGTGTGTCCGGCCAAATGGGATCGAGCGTGTTGGGTTATGTGGTGCACCCCTGCAGGGAAGTTTATCTATTCGAATAGCCGTGTCCCTCGGTAAAAGGACGACCCGGAGTTGTACCTTGACCTTATGACAACTAGAACCGGATACATAATAAAACACACCCAGACAAGTTCCACAGACAACCTGGTGATCGCTTTTCCACAGAGCGACGAGGGGAGGATTGTCGAGTAGGATTATGCTATGTGATGCTACTTGGAGGACTTCAATCTACTCTCTTCTACATGCTGCAAGATGGAGGTGGCCAGAAGCGTATTCTTCGATAGGACTAGCTATCCCCCTCTTATTCTGGCATTCTGCAGTTCAGTCCACTGATATTGCCTTTTTACACATATACCCATGCATATGTAGTGTAGCTCCTTGCTTGCGAGTACTTTGGATGAGTACTCATGGTTGCTTTTCTCCCTCTTTTCCCCTTTCCCTTCTACCTGGTTGTCGCAACCAGATGTCGGAGCCCAGGAGCTAGGCGCCACCGTCGACGATGACTCTTACTATATTGGAGGTGCCTACTACTACGTGCACGCCGCTTACGACGACCAGGAGTAGTTTAGGAGGATCCTAGGCAGGAGACATGCGCCTCTTTCGATCTGTATCCCAGTTTGTGCTAGCCATCTTATGGCAACTTGTTTAACTTATGTCTATACTCAGATATTGTTGCTTCCGCTGACTCGTTTATGTCGAGCACTTGTATTCGAGCCCTCGAGGCCCTTGGCTTCTAATATGATGCTTGTATGACTTATTTTATTTTTTAGCGTTGTGTTGTGATATCTTCCCGTGAGTCCCTGATCTTGATCGTACATGATTGCGTGCATGATTAGTGTACGATTGAATCGGGGGTGTCACACTACCCCTCTAGCGTGAGAACGCCCACACGCAGAGCGATGCCTCGACGTCGACGTTGGCGGGGTACCGCCGTTCCAGCACGGTGGGCGGCTCTTGGAACGTCGGCCCGTTGTACTGCATCTTGCTCGCTTCGCTGAGTGTTTGCTTTGGCTTTGGGGGGAAGAAGAGAAGGGGGAGGCGTAGATGGATCTGTAGAAGAAGAGGCAATGAAGGGCGGTTTAAATAGCCGGGGGAGACGAAGAGGGTACACACGGAAACGGCGTAGATTGTGACTCAGTGCGTGCGCGAACCGATGTGATCATCAATGTGTGAACGTGAATCGATGCGAGCGTGCTTTGCGTGCACGTCTGCCTGCCTCCCCCTTCTGCGTGCTTTGCGTGAATCGATGCCACAACTGAATCAAGCGGCGGCCGTGCGGCGTGAACCGATGCCTGGACATATGGACGCGAGCGTGCAGCCTTCCCATTCTACCACCGGCACATAGGCCTGCGACGCGTGAAACGACGCTGCGGAGCGACTGAATCCACCGGCAACCTTTCGGCGTGTGTGTCGGCGTGCATGCATGCGATTAGGTCTAGGTCACTAGATGCGTGCGTGTCGGCGTTCGCATGCATACCAGGCTGCATCGATGCCAAAGCCGGGCATGCTAGCAGGCTGCATCCATCGATAGCAGGCTTTTTTAATTTATTACCAACAAACTAACGGGCCCGTACTATGAACACAAACACGGCCCAACCAGCGAAGCCACAACCACAGTCAACAGAGTCCAATTGTCTCAAAAAAAGTCAACAGAGTCCAACGTGGCCCCACAAGTCGGAGTTAACGGCCAAGATGGCAAACGTCTGCTATAAACATTTGTGAGAGTTTCATCTAAGGGAGTGGGGAAAGTGAGCAAAAGTTTGGAGCGTGGAAAAACTGAGCACAACTAAGGAATTGGGGCACAAATGGAATAATCCCTTCTCTAGAAGCCCAGAAATTATTTGCTTCCGCAATTAGGAAAAAAAGGTGAATTTTCTTGGAGAGTTGTTGCATACTACTCCCTCCGCTCCTAAATGTAAGTCTTTTTTGACATTTCAAATAGACTACAACATACAGATATATGTAGACATATTTTAGAGTGTAGATTCATTCATTTTACTCTGTATGTAGTCACTTGCTGGAATCTCTAAAAAGACTTATATTTGGGAACGGAGGTAGTATCTCACAGTTGCCATATAAACAAAGGTAGATTTTTAAAAAGTTAGGCTAAATAGAAATTTTCATTTGAAACTGAATGCAAATTAAATAACTCATGGGTAAATATTCTAACGGTTATAATCCTACCAATCAAACATGGCTCTAAAAGAATAAAGATTAGGATCCTGAAGAAATTCACTGAAGTTTCTTTGAATCAAAGAAAGCCCATACCGTGGAAACTTTCCACTCGGATAAGGATTGATAACTTTTGATACAAGTTTTTGAAGAATTGGTAACTTTTGATACAAATTCAATGCAATGGCCACTAGCTCATGCACGCATGTGGTGAAAAGTCAAGAGTGATGGGACTGAGAGCAACTCTAGCAGACCACGTATATCTCGCGAACCCGCATAATTCCGGCGAGTATACGGGCTTGGCCAAATTTTCTGGCCAGAACAGAGCCCGTATACTCTTCCGGCCCGTAAAAAAATTTACCGCGGCCCGCAACCCCCCCCCCCCTAGAAGCAGTATATCTACGGGTTTGCGGGACAGATACGGATCGAAACCCTATCCCCCGCCACCGCATTTCGCCGCAATTCCCCACTCCCTCCCTCACATTTCTCGCCGCCAGTGAGCCCCCTTCCGCCTCCAGCCGCCATGTGGGGCCGCATGTGGAGCTCCGGCCGCAGCTCCTGTGGCAGCTTCAGTGGGGGAGGCGACCCCGAGCGCGAGCGGCGTGTCCGCTTGGACGGCGCGCTTGGCGAGGAAGTGGACAAGCAAGGGCCTCGAGCCGCCGGAGAGGCTCCTCCGTCGCGAGATGGAGGAGTACGACCGTCGGCACGGGCGTACGCCCTCCTCAGCCGTGGACTCTTCGTCTTCCAGCGCGGCGCTTCTCCCCGTGAAGAGGGAGTGGTCGGAGGAGCTGGAGGACCACGAGCTCGTCGCCGTCAAGTAGGAGCTGGAGAAGATTGAGCGCCAAGGCGTCGTCGGGCCCGGAGATTTCGTGGCCGATGTCGACGCGGTCGCGGCCGCCATTGCTGAATGGAGCTTGAGCAAGGAGGCAAAGCGCCGGCGCCACGACGAGGAGCTCGAAGACCTCATGCTCAAGCAGGCGATCGCGGCCTTGCCGCGAAGGACACGGACGACGAGTAGCGGCGCATCCGTGAGGAGCAGAGGCAGAAGTTCATCGATCTCGTTAGCTCCGACAAGGAGGACTGAGCTCCTCCACTGCGTCGTCCTCGGTCGTGAACTCGTCCATTTTGGTACATCGACCTCGGTCTCGCCGCCGCGAGATCCCCCACCCCCCTCTAGTAGTAGTAGAAGAATGAAGTATGTATGATCTTGTAGCATGTGATGAACTAGTGTATGATCATGTAGTATGTGATGAACTAGTGTGGTTGCAATTTCTCCCGTGAAAGTTTTTTCAAATTATACAGTTTCATATACGCACAATTTCGACCCGCAAAATAGTTCTTCGTCGAACTGTAAACGCCTTATGTGGGTCGCTATTATACAGGGTCTGCTAGAGTTGCTCTGAGTGCCCCAAGACTGCAAGCTCGCCTTCTTGTTACATGGATAAAAATAAGCAATACTTTGTAAAGACATCACTTAGCTAGATATGAGAGTAGATAATAATGCAAGACTGTTTCCAACATGCATACATGTACTACATGTCTGTAGATGCATCCAGTGACCAACAAGGTATGATAATGACATGACACCAAACTCATGACAAGGACAACATAAGGGTAGCCATATACCTTGCCTGTCCATAAAAAGATAACGTTGGTGAAATAATCGTATACACACTAATGTAATGATTGTGTAGTTATAATTGTCCTGTACACCTACACATGTAATTTGTGAACCATGTCCTTCTCTTCTTAATAGAAAAGACATGCAACGGTCGTGCATGTTCTTTAAAAAAAAAAGCTTTTGAATTTACCATGCGATAAAATGTATGGACATACTGATTCATCGGTCACTACGTAATGTTGCGTTCAAGCATGAGTGAGGCGCTAGAATATTGCGTCTACCAATTTATATTAAGTGCGTTGATTTAGTAAAAAGTTTATACTAAATCAGCGGCAACTAATACTGAAATAGAAGGCAAGGATGGAACCACTTCAACTAAGAGCATCTTTAGAGCATCTCCAGCCGCGTCCCCAACAGGCCCTTTTCAGGCGTTTTTTCCGCGCCGGTGCCGAGAAAACACCCCAGTCGCGCCACCAGGACGCCGAATTCCGCCGGCTCGGCCCGCTTTTACGTCCGGCAATAGTAGGCCGAACCCGGCGCACTGGAGGACGCTCGGGGGCTCCGGCGCAAGGGAAAAGCGCACCTGGGGCCACATGTCGGGCGAAAAGTCAAGCCACCAGTCCAGATTTGCCTCTGACCCCCCCCCCTCCCGCGCGCTCGGCCACCACCCTACGCCACCATGCCGATCCCGGCGCCGTCCACCGCCCACCACAGCTAGATAGATCATTCCCCGCCGGAAAAAAGAAGAGGTTTTGGCGAGGCACCCTCCCCACCGCCGTCCGGGCAACTTTTCCGGTGTTCCGGCCGCGCAAGGCATGTACACCGGCGGGTTTGCGCCCACCTCGCCCGCAAGGTGTTCAGTGATTTGCCCGGCCCGGCGATGGACTCTGAAGATGAGGAGGCGCTCACGGCGTTGCTGGAGGAGGAAGCCGAAGCCGATGTCCAGGAGCAGGAGCATCTCATGGTGGTCGCCGCCCTCGCCGGCCTGCTCGCGAGCAGTGAAAAGCCGCGGCGAGGTGGCTCTGCGCTTGGGCGGGTGAAAACGAAGAACCGGCATCGTCTGGAAGGCTACTGCATGCTCTACTCGGACTACTTCGCCGACGCTCCATTGCACGGTGAGAAAACATGTCGGCGCCGTTATCGGATGAGTCGAAAGCTTTTCCTCAGGATTGTGAATTCCATCCGGGAGTTCGACAGCTACTTCAAGTGCAAGATGGATTGCACCGGCACACTTGGATTCACCTCTATCAAGAAGTGCACGACAGCTATGAGGATGATTGCATACGGAGCTCCCGGTGATTCACTCGACGACTATGAGCGCATGGCCGAGTCCACCACCATTGAGTGTTTCTACAAGTTCTGTGATTCACTCGACGACTATGAGCGCATGGCCGAGTCCACCACCAATGAGTGTTTCTACAAGTTCTGCAGGGTTGTTGTCCGGTACCCTGCTCAGACCTGGTCGAAATATCAAATGTGGGAGATCATGACTTGCTGTGTCATCTTGCACAACATGATCATTGAGAGCGAGCAGGAGCCAGTGTTTGACACTGAACCATATTACAGGCAGGGTCATCTTGCCCAAGTTGATCACCAGCTACCGGCAAGCTGGACTGACTACCTCAATATGCGTCAGGAGATCCGAGACCCACAGGTGCATCAAGAACTGCAACACAATCTGGTGGAGCACCTATGGAGGCTCAAGGGCGAGGCCGGGGCGATGCGGGGAATGACGTGTGATGAAACTTGAGTTTTTATTTGTTAAACTATATAATTTGTATTGAACTATTTGATTTATGTGATGAAACACGCCGAACCATGCCGAATTATGTGACGAACTAATTGATCTATTTGTGTGCGAAAATTCACGCTGAAACACGCCGAACCGCACCGAATATGGCCCGATTCACGCAGATATCGGGCCGTTTTTTGACACAATTGGGCCGAATAATGGGCCGAAATCGATGCCTGGGGGCGACGGCTGGGTGCCCAACCGCCCCCAGCACCGAGTATGCCGCCAACTCACCCCCTTGCCACTCTTTTTTGGTGCCCTAGGGGGCCGAACGGCTGGAGATTCTCTTAGTGGCACCCGCAAATTTCGTCTCACATTCATCCATAGATAAAGGGATTCACGGACACGAATGTTTTTTTAGAAAAGGAGGAGGACCCCCGGCCTCTGCATCTGGATAATGCATGCAGTCACTTTATTAATTATTCACACAAGACCTTACAAAGTCATACAACAGTAAGACTAAAGCCGCCGTCTAGGCAACATGTGTCACTACTCCTATCCAGTTGATGAAGGGATGATGACAGTCTGGGCCTAATACCAAATAGACCTTGCAGCCAAACCTAACATCTAAGACCTGAGGTCCCAAACAGAACGCCTGCCGGGTATGGGGCACCCACCAGTCTGACGCACTTCTCAACCAGGACGCCTGCCGGGTATGATGCCGCCGCAGCCATCTGCCACCAATCCATCTTCACTGTTGTACTGTTGCACCTACCTTGCCCGGTCTAGCTGTCGTTGACGCCACCACGATGCCAGATGACGCCATCATCCTGCGCTCGTCCATCATCACACGCCCATCGGCGAGACCCCGATGCTCCATGCCGCTGAGACCCGCCGATGTCGACGTGCCAGATGCCACGCCGCTCCTCTGTCACGAACACCACCTGCTGCCACTGGTCCCATCCCCTCCGCCCGCAGTTCCTCTAACCGAGCACCCAAACGCCCATGCGGCGCCTCCAAGAAGGGTACGACACACGCAGTGCCGCCGCCACCCAATCTAAGGAGATTTTGGGTTTTCACCCGGGCATGGGGTCGGGGTAGAGGGCAGGGACCTGGACGACGCCTGCAAGTAGGAGAACGGCGACCCTGGTCGTCTCCACCGTCGGGATGAACGAGTCATCTAGAGTTTCCTCCGGTCCGATGTCACCTCTACCAGCCCCCGCGAATGCACGAGGGCCGACGACCACGACCGTAAGCCACCAAGTGCAACGGGAGAAGGCCTGCAGCACGGAGGAGATCCACCGGCAACTCACCGCCCACGTGGTCAAGATGCCGTCCATCCACCCCCCACGAACGTCGCCAGCCGAGGGCGCCGTCGCCATGCCTAACAAGGCCACCGCCCCAGGTCCAGGTTCCTCCACGATGGCCGGAGTGGCGAGATCCACCACGAGTGATGAGATCTGGCACCGCGCGGCCGATGCCATCGCCCAAGCCCGTCGTTGACTGATCCCACCGACGCCAGGAGCCCACACGCTGCCGGGAGTCCCACAACCATGGATTTGGGGTGCCCGTGCACCACAGCGAGCCCGCCGCCTCCGGGATCTGCCACATCGCCGGGAGGGCTGCACCTTGCGGATCAGGACGCCCGCGCCCCTGCGGATCCGGGAGAGGGAGGAGAGACCCTCCGCCGCCGCCGTCGCACGCACGGGCTTTGCCCGGCGCCGACCATCAGCAGCAGCGGAGGGGGAGAAGGGCGCTGGAGGAAACTAGGCGGCGGCGGCTGAACCCTATCGAGCCACCCATGTGGGAGGCAACGCGAGAGGCGCCCTACTCACTGGGGTGGATCTGGTCTTTGGGAGGCGTCAATCGATCTGACCCCATGGACACGAATGTGGGAGGCCGCCATCCAACGCTGCCCACATGCATTTGGACAACAATTCGAACTAACCGGACGATATTAGTTCAAACACGACCGGATTTCACATAAACATGACGGGTTTCATTACATTTCGGACATACTTCAACTAAAAGTGGTGCGGGTCCGACTCTGGAGGTATAATTAATACACCTAATCTATGATCGCCTGCGCCCGTTCCTCGTGTCCGTCCATGAGCCCTAAGAACTAAAGCCTCATCTTCTTCACTTCCGCGCCGGCATTCTCCAGCTACGCCTCTGGAGCCCCGGGAAGTGAAGTTATCCGCCTCCACGTCATTGCCAAGCGGTTAATAGGTCGACGATGTTTAGCCCACCAAGCTTGGCTTTAACGGGAGGGAGGAGCGGTGTCCTTCTTGGGACCCGAGCGGTGATGACCTATCATGGTCTACTCTTCCTCACTGTCGGCGGCACCCAAGGACGTGGGCTTCGTGGTCGTGGCGGCGGGGCATGGCCTCGGCGGAGCCAACAATGTCCTCAGCCTCATCGTCGGTCATTTCCCCACACCTTGTCCGTCACCTTCTCGAACTAGTTGTAGGCGGCCTACAGTTCCGCCTGACGCGGGCGGTACCGCCAGCGGGCAAGGTGGAGTCGTAGGACTCGAGCAGCATCGTCTGCCCCGCCAGGTCCACGTCCGGCGCGATCGCCCTGCCGGCGGCGAGCTGCTCCTCCTCGTACTGGTGCTCCTAGAGGAGTCGGTGGTTGTGGGCGGCATTAGCTTGGGCCTCATGCCTTGCTGTTGGTCATGGTGCAATGCACTGGCCAGGGTGGCGTCGTCTCGTCCTCGGCCAAGTCGTCCATTGGGACGTCATCGTCCTCCGGCTGCCTGCCGGCCAGCCAACAGGCAACGATGGCGGCCATCTCCTTCTACTGCTCAGGTGTCAGCCCATCCCAGAGAGTTTTGGAGCGCGAGGAAGACAAGGTGGGAGTGGTGAGAAGAGGAGAAAGGGATCAGAGGCGAATGGCCACGGCTATGGTTGGGCAGCAGTTTAGATAGCAATGGTGGGCGGAAAGAGGGAGGGGCGGGTGGCGTCGAAGTAGCCGCCTCGGCAACCGCGTGTCATTAATGTGGGCGGTAGACGAACGGATTCTCGTCATGTCGTTTGAACGCGGAGCAGTCACCTGCACCGGGAAGCGGTGTGGGCAGCGCTCTCTCGGTCGACGCGTAGCCTCAATACAGGCGCCAGTGAGAGGTCGCGTCTGCTCTGACCAGACATGAATGCATCATTGATGCTCTCGAGCAGCACTGACCGTTTTAGGCGAGAAGCGCGTGCGGGTGAGGGAGGGGTATGGGTGGACCAGGGCGGACGCTCGCAAAGCCCCCACGTTTGTCTCTAGTTTACGGGAGAAACATGTTCAAACTGTTCTCCGGACCGATACAAATTACGAATCCGTATTGGATGACACGACACGTTCGGACAACGCAGTCGTATACGAGTGTTTTGAGCCCTAAGGGCGTGTACAATGGTGCTATCTTAGAAGTGTCACGTATGATAAATGATGAGATGGAGGAGAGAGAACTAATAAGAAAATGATTGTCTTCTCTTATTTAAGAGTAGTGAAGAGATTATCTCTTAGCACAATATGTCTCACCATAATTTTAGAAATAGCTAGTTATTGAAAATAAGACTAAAAAATGACTCATTGTATAGATTTTTTTATCATGTCTAAATTACATGCGAGACTTAAGATAAAACTATTTTATCAATCATTGTAGTACATGCCCTAAGATAGCCCACTGAAAAAAACTAAGGTAGGGAGTAGGGCGTGGCAATGCGCATGTGCAGCTAGCATATACGTATCCCATTCATCGATCCGATCCGATCCGGTTCCCCGGCGCGCGCATGTACAATTGCTCCACGTCCATCCCGTGCACGAATTTCCTCCTTTTCTGCGGGAAAAATCGACCCCGTGCATCACAACTGCGCATACTCCTCGCCAAAGCGGGGAAAGAAAAAAAGAACAATTGCACATGCGTGCATCGTGTGCGTGTGAGCTGCCTATCCTTATCCGTAACCCCATCCATCCAGCCATCCATGTCTCCCTGTCCTATGGAGGCACACCACACGTACGTAGTACGTGTCAGCACGTGGGCGCATGTGGACGGGGGACGCGAGGAAACGGGAACGCGCGCGCACCAGATGAGATTAGACTTGCTGATGTGTATCCGCCTGTGATGACGGCGACGTCCGCCCCTATTGTCTTGCTATTATTTCCTTGTTTATTCTTCATTCGTCATGGCGGTGGGCGACCCGATCCATCGATTTGATTAGCTCAACTTGGATAGTAGTAGATGATTTCGTCTCTGCCTTTTCTTTTTCATCGAGTCTAACGCGACCTGTCACTCTTCTTCCGCTCGACCATCCATTCCGGCCGGCCGTCAAAATCTCCAATGAGATGGCCCAATTTTTATTGGACCGTAATATCTAAGGAACGTATCTTGGGAGTGTTTTTCTCGGCGAACGTCAAATTTACCATGTCAAACTAACTAAAATTGCCATAACTTTGTAGGATTTGTCATGATCGAGGGCAAAAGTTGTCATGTTACACAAAAGTAAAATGTAGACAAAATTGTCACGATTCACAGAAAAATTGCCGTTCGTTCGATCAGACGGCTTTGAGGGCGTTCACTGGGAGGCCCAAAAAAATCTAATGTTCGCCAGTTATCACCTAAATCAGCGGGGAAGATGACCCAAATACCCAAGCTTAGAACAAACCTCCAAAGCGCTTTATTCTCCACAACCAATTCTTTGTTTACCAACAATCATTTGTGCTCTGCACTGCAATGGGTGCATAAAATATCTTAGTAAGTTAATGATTGCGTACCAGATAGTGATGGAATAATCGTATTTATTACTCTATTTATTAGTTACCAAAGAGAACAAGATTTGGTTTATCATCCTTCTTTTCCCATCCTAGCCGTCATCGAAGATCTTCACACCGTTTCCTTGGTCTCCTTCCTCACACCGTCTGGTGATCTCCACCTCGGACCCCCTCCTCTCTCCCGCCTGGCGACCTTGTCGGGGGCTGGCGAAGTGGGGACCGGTCTCTTTCATTGTTCTTAGTTTTAATAGGTCCTTATTCTCCTTGTTTTTCTTTCTTAGAAGCATTAGTGGGGTGGTGGCGGCGATGGCATATTGGAATGATATCTCTCCGGCTCTCCATGCCTCTACGGCGTCCAATTTGACACCGACGAAGGTCATGCGAGGGTAGGTCATGCCAGATCTGTTGCCACTGCAAGGGTAGGGCTTGTCAGATCTATTGCCATTCTTCAGATCTTGGCACTGCAAGGGTAAGGCTTGTCAGATCTATTGTCATTCTTCAGATCTTGGCACTTTGTGTCAATCGAGGAAAATAGTTGACTAGCTCTAGGTACGGCAACTTCGACCTCTTCTTTTCAGTTGTTTTTGGGCATGTTATGATTTCTCTAACACTCTCAACTGGTGGTGAAGGATCGCAAGTCTGCGTTGCGTCGAGTAATGTCCTGGCGGTTGTACCTTTAACGCTTACTTGATCTTGTTTCCAACGACAAGTGACTAATGCGGTCTTCAAAGCCTGGTATGACAAGTACATTTGCGGGTTTTCATTTCCCTTACTACCTATCAAGTGAATTTTTCGAGCTCATGCGGATGATGTACAATCAAAGAAAAAGACGGTTAGTATGGTTTTCAATGCAATATTTTTTTGGTCATTATGTGCTTAGTCATCTTTTCATTTTTATTAGATATTGTTTCCTGGATGATTACCTTATATTCCCTCCGTCCGGAATTACTTGTCGCTCAAATCGACATATTACTTGTCGCTCAAACGAATGTATACACTAAAATACATCTAGATACATTGATTTGAGCGACAAGTAATTTCGGATGAAGGAGGTAACCTTTCAGAGATATAAGTCGAAGCCTTTTTCATTGATAAGCTAGCGAAACACAAATATGGATTTACCTAGTAGAGATATAAGTCGAAGCCTTTTCCGTGCTCTCTAGCTTTCCTTTTTCAGTTCACAAAACCAAAATGAACAACAAGATCAACCTTGTTTCATGCCTAGCAATGAGCCCGAATGAGTAGTGGTGGCACATGCAGCTCCAGAGTGCAGAGTGGATACAAGTTTTTGCAAGGACTGGGCACGTAGCAATAGAGCCAAGAGCAGCTATTGCTAGCCACAGTCACGCACATGAACCGCTCATGTCGACACTCGTACCAATAATGCCGGACGGAGGACGAACATGTCCTCCTGCTACGTAAGCGATGGGCAGCATAGCATATTCATTCAAGGAGATCCGGATCACGCAACAAGATGCACCCCTGACATACATATACCAAATAAAATGTTCAACAATGCCACCAGAATAATAACCAAATGCAGAGTAAGATAGATGAAGAAAAACAATAATGAGTACAGTAGGATGCAAAACCAGCAAGGAACACGAAGCAATAAACTAATCAATAATGCATTGAGATGGCAAGGCGGTCAGGATCAGATGAGTCATCGCAACAGCCCAAAGGAAAAGGAAAAGATGGAATAGAATACATGTGATAATACACCATGCAACATGCTACTGGTCTACCGCGGCGCCCCGCTACGCTCCTCACTCTCAGCTCAGCTCAGCTCTTGGCAGCCTATAAATAGACGCTCTTGTGCAACTCATACGGCACACCCATCCTCCTTCAGAAGCACAGAGAGAGATCTTCTAGCTACATACTGTTGCCGTCGATCCAGCGAAAATGTGCGGCATACTGGCGGTGCTGGGCTGCGCTGATGACACCCAAGGGAAGAGAGTGCGCGTGCTTGAGCTCTCGCGCAGGCTCAAGCACCGCGGCCCCGACTGGAGCGGCATGCACCAGGTTGGCGACTGCTACCTCTCCCACCAGCGCCTCGCCATCATCGACCCTGCCTCTGGCGACCAGCCGCTCTACAACGAGGACAAGTCCATCGTCGTCACAGTACGTTTACTTTCTGTGTATATCTCTGCCGCTATTGTAGCTTGGTCCTTTCTGTTAAAACAAGTACTCCTTGCAGGTGAATGGAGAGATCTACAACCATGAACAGCTCCGGGCGCAGCTCTCCTCCCACACGTTCAGGACAGGCAGCGACTGCGAGGTCATCGCACACCTGGTCAGTCACCTACATGACAGCATTCAAATGTCAACTCTCCTATTCCTCCTCATTAACAACAATTACTAGTCATGATACCATTAAGATATGGTGCGCCAAGTTGCAAGACACTAACATATCTATCACAAGTCAAAAAACCAACTCTGTGAGGGAAAGACACGAATAACACCAGAATGACATTTGTTGCATTTGTAGTCCTTTCATGAGGGACCACCGTAAACAGAGAAATGGTTCCACGTCACCAATAAATGAGAAAAAGAAGATAATTACCAAAACTGGAAATATGTGATTGACAAGTGGATGCATAACTTAATTTTACCATTGTATAGTACGAGGAGCATGGGGAGAACTTCATCGACATGCTGGATGGTGTCTTCTCCTTCGTCTTGCTCGATACACGCGACAACAGCTTCATTGCTGCACGTGATGCCATTGGCGTCACACCCCTCTATATTGGCTGGGGAATTGATGGTAAGTCGATACCTACCCTCAGACAATCTTGTCACGGAGTAGTAATACTACCTAGTCAAGAAAAAGTAAAATATGTCTAACATTACCTGCTCATGTTCTGCAAATTGCCAGGGTCGGTGTGGATATCATCAGAGATGAAGGGCCTGAATGATGATTGTGAGCACTTTGAGATCTTTCCTCCTGGCCATCTCTACTCCAGCAAGCAGGGAGGCTTCAAGAGATGGTACAACCCACCTTGGTTCTCCGAGGTCATTCCTTCAGTGCCATATGACCCACTTGCTCTCAGGAAGGCTTTCGAAAAGGTCAGACAAGACCATTGCCTGGAACTCAAAAATAACAATTTTAAGATCCACCATGGTCTAACTGTGTAGTCTTCTTTCAGGCTGTCGTCAAGAGGCTTATGACGGACGTTCCATTCGGTGTTCTACTCTCTGGTGGCCTTGACTCATCATTGGTTGCAGCCGTTACAGTTCGCCACCTGGCAGGAACAAAGGCTGCAAAGCGCTGGGGGACTAAGCTTCACTCTTTTTGTGTCGGACTTGAGGTATGGAACTGAAAAAGATCAACAATGACTGTAACCTTTAGCAGATTTCCAACAAATTGCACCACAATATTATTACGCAGGGGTCACCTGATCTGAAGGCTGCAAAGGAGGTAGCCAATTACCTGGGCACCATGCACCATGAGTTCACCTTCACTGTTCAGGTAGCAAGCATGAGCAGCAGCATGCTTCATCTGTTGACCATACCAGACTAGTTGTTGTACTAACAGCACAAAGCATTGCAGGACGGCATTGATGCAATTGAGGATGTGATTTATCACACCGAAACATATGATGTGACGACAATCAGGGCAAGCACGCCAATGTTCCTGATGTCACGCAAGATCAAGTCACTTGGGGTCAAGATGGTCATCTCTGGTGAGGGCTCCGATGAGATTTTCGGAGGGTACCTCTACTTCCACAAGGCACCCAACAAAGAGGAGCTCCACCGTGAGACATGTCAAAAGGTGAATAAGAAAGAAATTTTCAGAAAAATGGCAGATTCAGACACCCTGACATAATGATTACTCTGTAGATCAAAGCTCTGCATCAGTACGATTGCTTGAGGGCCAACAAGGCAACATCTGCATGGGGCCTCGAAGCACGTGTGCCATTCTTGGACAAGGAGTTTATCAATGAGGCAATGAGCATTGATCCTGAGTGGAAGATGGTATGCTCAAGCTCAAACCTTACGAATCTAGAAACTTGAGAAAGAGCATACCATATTGTTGTAAAATGTCTTCCTAGTTTCTACTTTTAGACAATTACTATATCTGATGTTACAGATCCGGCCTGATCTTGGAAGAATTGAGAAATGGGTGCTGAGGAAAGCATTTGATGACGAGGAGCAACCATTCCTGCCGAAGGTAACAGTTTTTATTTCAAATTTCTGCTACATCAATATGTTAATAGAGCAGTGGAGTAACAGTTCCTATTGTGTGGCAATTGCAGCATATTCTGTACAGGCAGAAAGAGCAGTTCAGTGATGGTGTTGGCTACAGCTGGATTGATGGCCTAAAGGCTCACGCAGAATCGAATGTAAAAACATTGCTGCCTCTCATGTTCAACACATCACTGTTATGCATAAAATTATAGTAAAAATTCAGTTATTTGTAAAATGGTATAATTACACGAGATGTAAAATTATTGATGCAGGTGACAGATAAGATGATGTCAAATGCAAAGTTCATCTACCCACACAACACCCCGACTACAAAAGAGGCCTACTGTTACAGGATGATATTTGAGAGGTTCTTCCCCCAGGTGAGCAAATAAAACAGCAAGAACATGAAACAGAAAACTCACTTTTCCATAGGAATAACTATGTTGATGCAAGCATATCTGTTGCTCTTGTACCAGAACTCGGCGATCCTGACGGTGCCAGGTGGGCCAAGCGTTGCATGCAGCACGGCGAAGGCGGTAGAGTGGGATGCCCAGTGGTCAGGGAACCTGGATCCCTCAGGGAGAGCAGCACTTGGAGTCCATCTCTCGGCCTATGAACAGGAGCATCTCCCAGCAACCATCATGGCAGGAACCAGCAAGAAGCCGAGGATGATCGAGGTTGCGGCGCCTGGTGTCGCAATTGAGAGTTGATGGTGTCCTGTCCTGCTTGCCGTTTCTGATAAGAAATAAGATGTACCTGGTCTTGCCATTAGAGTGGTGCAGACCTAAGGTTTGAGTGAAGATTGTGCATTAATGTTTCTATTGTTCTTATGATGATTTGTAATCCTTTTCTGGCAACTTCCATCAAAACATTATTACATGATGGTTATTATTTGACATAAA
The DNA here is from genome assembly GCF_002162155.2 of Triticum dicoccoides. Lineage (NCBI taxonomy): Eukaryota > Viridiplantae > Streptophyta > Magnoliopsida > Poales > Poaceae > Triticum > Triticum dicoccoides. The sequence goes on from NC_041389.1 coordinate 295,762,770, forward strand.
CGGCTACATCTAACCAACTTGAAAGGATGACAAAGTTGCAATATTAGCTACAATAGTCCAAAGAGGTCATAGTTAGCATGATAAAACAAGATCTTTTTCTGAATACAAAGCGGTATGAGCTGAACAGACGAGTAGCCTACCTACATTTAGAACAAAACTACCACTAAAGAAAAGAAGATGTTGAATTGAACAGTGAGTAATAAATTCATTTGACCTCTTATATTAGATCACTTGTTTACAACCAACATATCTAATCTTTCTCCAACAAAACTTACTTTTAACACAACACGGCAATTAAGGCCATATTTGGAATGCTGAAAGGTTTCCCAGGTTCTGCGAAGAGAATTGACCTTCTCCAGGTGAATTTCATGCATTCCGAATGCGCCTTTATGTATGTCAATGATTATATGGAATAAAATGACATCTTCTTTCTCCAAAAGTAAACATCACTATTGCAAGATATCCCATCAAGATGGGAGGCTTGGACAAAATAAACTCGCACCAGAAGTAATTTTGCCCCCAGTCAATTCTTTATAACTTACAGGCAACAGTTTGCCGACAGTAGCAACTGAACTTGTACAATAAGTCAATAACTGAGCTAACGGTATAAACATCATCTACTCCATCCATTAAAATAGATCAAACCCATACCTAATGCCACATTAGCTAGCACCGGCATTTAGACGAAGTTGCAAAAGTTCATATTCGAACATGAAATTATTGCAGGTTCCAACTTAAGATACCATGAATGATGTGAATCATTATATCTAGTAGGGACCAATGAAGACATCAACAGATGAAGAGGATAACACAAACTTAATGAGTTTGCTAAATTTGTTAATCCCAAAGTAATGAAAATATGTTGCTATGCGATTCCTGGCTTCATGCCTTCATTTCTGTTTTAAAGCCACCTTCAAGGCTGGCTACAGGTACTTGAACTTGGTAACTGAAGAATAGGTGCACTTTGGCCTAGTGGTACTGGTTCGCAGCTTCTTGGTCTGCATTGTTCACATAAAAAAAAATCTTTAGCATCTAAAGGCAACTCAATGGTTTGTGCTTACAACAAAAAAGCATCCTAACACCAGAGAAATGATCAGGTTACCTTTTTGGTGCTTCAATGGCAGCATCATCCGGTACCTTAATCAGAATTCCACTACTAGGATGGATGTTTCCCTGGGGTACACATGCATCAAGCAAAGCCTTAGAAAAAAATGCATCCTCAATCCATTGCATTTTATCAATGTAACAATAGTAGTACATCATAGAGCTACTAATACACTTCCATTCACTATCGTACCATCTTAACACATAGATTAACCGCAAAGCTTATCTCGTGCTCAACAGATTTTGGTTTTCCGATGAGGCAGCCACAATACTAAATGGCAAATCTGATGACAGCTGCTAAGTACAACAAAAGTAACTAAACAAAAACTTGTTTCTTTTCCTAAAGAACCATGCAGCACATCTTTACTCAGGATGTAGGCGGAAGCGGACGTCCGCGAGCCCATTTCATCCGCGCCGTCAAAATCACCAAAATGGCTTTGCGGACGAGCCGCAAAAACAAAGCGGGCCTAGTGGATACGTCCTGTGGAGCCTGCCAGGTCCGCCTAGTTCGCTAAACACGACACAAGCAGCCGCAGTAGCGAATTTAAGCATCAGGCACGCTGCCGTTCGCCACAGCCGCCGGCACCCAGCGTCAGCACACGAAAATGATATTATCGCTTTGGGCCTGTATGTCTAGACGAGCCTGTATGTTTACTTGAGTTAAGCTTCAGCTAATCGGCAACTCTAACAGCAGGAGCTAGATACAAGCTGTACTGTTCTTATCAGCTAGTCTGACTATGCGGACGTCCGCATGTGCCCCCCGGGCATAGCAGGCTGTCAAAACTGAAGGACGCAGGCCGCTGCTAATCAAGCGATTAGAGTTGCGGACGTCGCGGACACGTCCGCCTGCATCCTGACATCTTAGTGCCTTTTTATTGGGAGACCATTCATCTACAATGAGTCAGAGATTAAGCCATTCTTTTCTTCCTCGGTCACAGCATACAAAAATCTAAGAAAAAAGGTAAACCATCTGATTCAACTTCAAGGAACAGTTATTCAAAATTAAGATTAAGCAAGTGAACAGATGTGCTTCTTTAAAGGAACATTCTCGCCGTGAAACCAACACATAATATATGCATCTCCTGCTTGGCATAACAGAAGAAACTACACTAGACTCTGTTTCACGTGATAACATAATCCAGCATAAGAGAAAACACTCAACAAAAGAAATGTTTCACAATCCAGGACCAGAAACACCAAATACGCGTGACATCCAACCCACCCCAACTAGTAACTACAGTCATAATCCATCAACCCATGTGGCTTCTACCTTTGCCCACCGAAATACACAGGGTGACTTCCCAAAAATGTCTAACGACACAAGCACTGCCCTTGAAGTAGGATAGTAACCACCAAACCACCGGACTTGTATGATTTATAAACACGAATATAGAGTTACCAAAGCACGTCAATATATCAAATTATCCCAGGAACTGCTGAATTCCGCATGTCTCTACATATGTGTGCAGGCTAAGATATATACAGCTAACCATGCACAGGCCGCGCATAGAGACACGCAAGCAAATGAGTGTGGAGCCTTAAACGGCGGCATTAGAACTTTAGAGCACCTAATAAGATCTAGTAACAACTGAATCTGCCATCTCTAACTATACAGGGCACAATTTCTGTCAAGTATCAGCATCAATATCCACATTACGATCCTATCATGCGCAAATTTTCTGAACATGAATAGAATCCATGATCTGAGCACGAATATAGTTTGGCAATCGTTAGAAACATCCTGCAATTTAGTGCGAATGCGGACTTACTGGATGGTAGACACCGACCCTCTGAACTGATAAATATATGATCTTGTCCAATGCAAGAACAAACAAATTAAACAGTACATAAAACATGAAGAGTACTCACCGGCAAGGCAGCGCCTTTCCCCTTCTTTTTATCTCTCAGTACCTTGGCAACAAGGCCGGCCCTCCTCTTGCCCTTCCTTAGATCCTCAGTTTCTGAGATCTCGGAGTGCTTCCTGTCGCTGATCTTCCAGTTGGCACCCCTGCGGACGAGTACCTTGGCGGCCTTCCACCCGTCGGTGCTGGTGTCGATGACGGTGACCTCCGTCCTGGAGCGCCTCTCCCCGTGCTCAGCACCGGCATCCCTATCGGCCCGGCGGCGCTTCCTGGCCTTGGCCTTGTCTTTGTCGTCCTTGTTGGCGGACTTGACGTTGGGGCGAGGGCGGGGTCGGTACTGCTTGCGGAAGGGCTTGAGGGGGCGATTGGATCGCGGGGCCGAGGGGACGGCGAAAATTTCGGAGATGACGCCGGAGAGAGGCTGCGGCGACGGCGGCGGCGACGGCGGCGGCGGCGAATGGTTGTTGTTGGTATCGCTAGGG